>NC_047116.1:96687033-96809650 GCF_902500255.1 Thalassophryne amazonica | reverse complement strand
GAGAGAGAGAGAGAGAGAGAAGACAGAAAGAGGGGGAGAGGAGGAGATGGAGAGAGAGAGAAAGGAGACAGAGACAGAGATGGATGAGAGCGAATGGGTGGATGAGAGAGAAGAGAGAAGAGGCCAGATACAGAGATGAGTGAGAGGAGAGCGGAGAGACAGACAATGAGAGAGAGTAGGAGGATGGAGAGAGACCGAGGAAGGAGGAGAGGGAGGAGCGAGAGAGAGAGACAGAAAGAGAGAGAGATATTTTTTTAAAGTAGTATTGTTTAATCATTTTGCCCAGTGGGTTTAGTAAATGGATGAATGGAGCTTCGTCTCAGGGCTCAGTGTTGATTGACACTTTTGATGTGTTCACACGGAGGCTGACTGTCCTTGTCTGGTGACGCCGTCACTCTGATCTCACAGGTGTTATTCTGTGTATCCAGATATGGTTGATCCTCGTGCACCCGCCAGCACGGCAGCAACACAATGCAGACTTGATGTTCTGGCTGCAGCGTGATCAGGAAGTGTGTGTGTGTGTGTGTGTGTGTGTGTGATGCTGCACACACTTCCTGTGACCGTAAACGTACTAGAAACCAACGCTGAGAAACACATCAGCAGACACACGAGCACAACTGGAAGGACTGTTTCTGTGCACAGCATTACAACTAGTTAGTTAGCACGGGTAATCCATATCAACCAAATGAAACCATGACAACGTGTCTGCACACAGGAACCCGCTGGGCAGGCAAAACCATAACAATGATGACAATCGAGGTCTGAAGTCATCACGTCCCCACATTGTCAGAAGCATTGATGTGTGATCGCCGCACCATGTTGCCAGACTTATTCAGTGGTTAGGGTCACGTTTAGGGTCAAGGCTGATCTGAGGATTCAGGTCAACACTGTTCCTCCAGGAGTGACACAAACACACCGTGTGTGTGAGTGCTCGAATGAGTGTATGAATGGAAACGTGAATCACCATGCTTCTAGGAGTTATCACTGCTTTTGAATTTGTAACTAGCTCTGTGTGTGTGTGTGTGTGTGTGTGTGTGTGTGTGTGTGTGTGTGTGTGTGTGTGTGTGTGTGTGTGTGTGTGTGTGTGTGTGTGTGTGTGTGTGTGTGTGTGTGGACACACACAGTGAGGGGTCTGGCCCTGTCTTCTTTCTAATCACTGAAGCTGTTTACGGTGTGTAGGTGTGTGTAGCCGGTGGGTCTGTGTCGTGAGACTGCAGGTGTGGATCCGTGCCATGTTTTGGTTTATGAGCGTGTAAGTGAGTGAGTAAGTGGAGTGTGTTTTGCGTGAGAGTTGATCTCTCTTCATGTGGTGACTGAGTCCTGCCACAGTTAACATAATTGTGTTTACAGTAAAGCTGCTGCCTACTCCTGACTGGCGGTGGAACAAACACTTACTGGATAGGAATCAGACTGAAGAGTCTGCGCTGGATTGTGGGATTCTGAGGGACAAATGATGCTTCAGGTAATGTCGTTAGCGTGTTAATTAGTCACCGTGTTCAGAGCTCTGAACACAGCAAGAGGCACGTTTCAACATTACGTATTTTGACCCTGGCAAGTACAACGTCGAGGTGAAGCTGAATCCAAAAAGTGTCAGTGGCATGAATTCAACTAGAGCATCGCGCTCGTGGAGAGAAAACCTCCACCAACACTCGTTGCTAATTCCATTTCCAAAGTTCAGGGTCAAAGTCCTGTTAGAAGTGGCTTTTCATGAGATAAATTAGATGTGATCAAATGTCAGGTGGGTGTATTTAGTTCATGAACTTGAATCAAAGTTTTTGGTTGTGGTGTTGTCAGGGATTGTTTTGTTTTTTTTCAACTTTCTTGGTTCTGAATTCTTTTCAGATCATTTTCACAGAACTCTGGTTCTCTCTGCTATTCAGAATTTGTCATTGCTTTGTGGCACTTGGTTTCCAACTGATAGACGAACATAAAATCGGAACCCCCTTCCAGTTTTGGTGGTGTAGGTAAATCCAGAACACAAAAATGAGAGTGACTGAGGCACTTTGATTGAGATATAATGCAAATTATTATATGATGGTGGGATTTTGCCAACTTCTGATTGGCCCATATGCCACTTTCTGAGCTGTACCACATGCTGAGTTGACCGCTGGTGGAGCCGAGTAGACCGCACATGCAAAACGAGTACACCTTGCGTGCAGCATAGCGCTAGCTAATTGAGCAACACCTTGTATCAATAGCGACCAATCAGATAACGCGATACAACGCCTACTTTGGCTGTCAGTTTGTTGACAAGGTGGCAGAAGACAGGTTTGCGTCTGTTAGCGACGCTGACTTAAAATGAATTTTACACGAAAAAGATGCGAAGAACACCCGCAGAAATACACAGTCAGCAGCCAACCTGTTTGACAAGTACGTCACTGAAAAGGGACATGAACCAACTTTGAAACTTATGACAGACGGATGCTTGACGGAGTACTTGGTTGATTTTACGCGGAAGCCAGAAAGGCGAATGGCGAACTTTATAAGAAAACAAGCCTGATGACTCTTCGTCACGGACTTAACAGGCATCTCCAGTTGATCAATGGGATGTCAGTTGGTGCAGTATGACAGGAATAATAGAGTTGAAACTTGAGATTGATTTTTCAGTTTTAGTATGTTTGACAAACTCCCAATTTTCTTGTTTAGCATATAATAAAGCAGTTATAGACTTTTGATTTCGGTGTACCCGTGATTATGTGGCTGAAGGGGTCTAGCAGGGGGCCCGAGACTTCCCTTTCCTGGGTTACATTGACCACCTCTGACTGGTGGATCCTGAGGCGTTCCCAGGCCAGTGTGGAGATATAATCTCTCCATCTAGTCCTGGGGCATCCTTACCAGATGCCCGAACCACCTCAGCTGGCTCCTTTCAACACGAAGGAGCAGCGACTCTACTCTGAGCTCATCAAAGATGACCGAATTTCTCACCGTATCTTTAAGGGGGACACCAGCCACCCTGCTGAGGAAGCCCATTTCGACCACTTGTACTCGCGATCTAGTTCTTTCGGTCATGACCCAACCCTCATGTCCATAGGTCAGAGTAGGAACAAAGATTGACCAGTAGATTGAGAGCTTTGCCTTTTGGCTCAGCTCCCTTTTCGTCACCACAGTACAGTAGAGCGAATGTAACACCGCCCCTGCTGCGCCGATTCTCTGGCCAATCTCACGCTCCATTGTCCCCTTCACTCGTGAACAAGACCCTGAGGTACTTGAACTCCTTCACTTGGGGTAACACCGTATTCCCTACCCAGAGTAGACAATCCATCGGTTTCCTGCTGTGAACCATGGCCTCAGATTTAGAGGTGCTGATTCTCACCCCAGCTGCTTCACACTCAGCTGCGAACTGATCCAGTGAGTGTTGGAGGTCACAGGCCGATGAAGCCAACAGAACCACATCATCTGCAAAAAGCAGTGATCAGACCCCGAGCCCACCAAACTGGAAACCCTCCTCCCCCCTACTACAGCTCAATATCCTGTCCTTGAATATCACAAACAGGATTGGTGACAAGGAACAGCCCTGGTGGAGGCCGAGCTCCACTGGTAATGAGTCTGACTTACTGCAGAGCACCTGAACACAGCTCTCACTTTGCGAGTACAGAGACTGAATGGGCCTGAGAAAGGACCCCTTCACTCTGTACTCCCACAGTACCTCCCACAGTATCTCCCGGGGTACCTGATCATACGCCTTCTCCAAGTCCACAAAACACATGTAGACTGGGTGGGCATACTCCCAGGCCCCCTCCAGGATCCTTGTGAGAGTGCAGAGCTGGTTGGTTGTTCAGTTTGAATGTGATCATTTAAAATGTGATATTTTATTAATATACTCGTAGATCACTAGGGGTCACTCACAGACCACCCGTGTTAAGGGACCACTCTTTGAGAAAGGCTGGCATATGTTGATCAGCAATATATTTGTGATTTATTGGTGTGATTTACTTCAAAATAAAGTTACATAACGAAGTCAAACGTAGTCAAAAACAGGCAGATGTACAATATATTTACTTGTAGACTGATATTGTGGTGTTTGGAGTGTCCAGGGTCTGCATCAGAAACCTCGTCTCACGCCAGGTTCCTGATGGCATCATGAAAAGTGATTTAATGTGTTAGTTCTTGTTACCATCACAAAAATCTAACACATTTTGTTACGTATCACAAAATTATTTCATGATGGTATCATGACATTTGAGGTGACAGGGGAGTTTTGGTTATGATTAAAATAATGACTGAAACTTGACCTTTTTACGTGATGCAGTTCATACGGTATCACGGGGGGAAAGCAGATCATCAACCCTCTGATGCCTTTTTTAGACGTATATTTTTCAGATGAAGCCTATGTAATGTTTCATAGTTGAGGCTGCTGGACCCTAAAGACCTTCATCCTCTTGCAAAGACACTGACATCGCCCACCACCTCTGTCCAGTGACCCAGTGACCTCTGTTAGCTATTTCCAGACGGCGCTCTGGACCAGGGACGCAGAAACATGAATCTAAGTGCTGAGGAAGGTGAATCTCAAAACAATTTATGAAGCATAAGCAGATACACTGCTGATGGCTGAGTTAAGGAAGTCTTAAGGAGCCTTCGTCTTAATCCAGGACAATCACAAACACAGATACATGGATTCTTCACACAGCTTCAACTTGGTCTTCCTCTGAGACCACAAACATCACAGCATCATCTGCAAAGTCGTGGTCAATGAAGCTCAGCAACGCCGACGAAACCCAACGACTGAGACGTCTCAAATTGGGGACTAATCCGGGGAGGGGATTCTGAACTTTACTCTTAGCTTTTCTGTTTTCAAAATAGACTGAAGAAGTCAAAGTCTGGTTGTACGACTAAAGTCTTAACAAATCTGGCAGTTTGCATCAACGAGAAAAGACAAAAATCGATGAATGCTTGTGTGTGTGTGTGTGTCTGCAGACGGACAGTTGTTGATTCCTGGAGTCCGCCTCTCTAAGCTGTCGTCGTGGTTTATGGCAACACGCTGACTGAAGTGGCTCAACATTACATGTTTGTTTCCAATCAGCTGAAGGATTATCAGGTGATGTGGTTCCGTGCAGGAAGTCCAGGACTCGGATCCCATCTCAAGCTCGGCTGGGTTCTGGTAACTGGACGTTTGACTCAGGAGCACGGTCTTGGAGGATTTTATTTTGTTTTTTCACTTGTTTTGTCTTGTAAAAGTGTGTTAACAGACTCTGAATGTCCACGTTGTCCTCTAAGTGTCTGTTTCCCACAAACACACCTGTGACTCCATGTCCACTTACACAAACACTGACATCATCAGAGGTCAAAGAATGCCGTGTGAGAACCAGCCAACAAACGGAAACCAGAACAAGAACCAGATAAATGAGAGGGAGTCAGACCTGGTTACTGCTTTCAGGCAACAATTTCAACTTTGTGATTTAACCAGGAATATATGGAGTCACACACCTGCCAAAAGTGGAAATAACTGAATGAATTCATGAATGCAATAATAAATAATGTAGCAGCGACATTTTCAATTATCAAAGAATTGTGCATGTAAATAAATAAATATGCACAGTGATTGAAAATCAAAATGAAATAAATTCATTTATTTACACTATTTATGTATTTATAATTATTCTTTTTGATTTACATTACTGTTTTACATTATTAATTTTCATGAGTTATCAATTCCTGTAATTCAGTTATTTCAATTCAAATAATTTTCTTGTGGGTGTGTTTCCATATTTATTCATTTGCTTTTTCTTTCGTTCCCACATTAATTGTCTACTCATTGACCCATATGTTAATGAGGGGGCGTGTACCTTGATGATGTTATGCACCAGTCATTGGTTAATCTGTACAGGAGTTCATGGATTGATTGTATCACCAGCACATGCTAAAAGGTACTTTTGAGAGGTGTGTATGGACCGCTTGTCCGCAGTGTGGTTGCCATCCAGACTTCAAGGTGGTTCTATAGTGTGGTGGATGTGGTGATGTGCAGCATGAGCGCTCGCTCCCAAACCTGACCTGACCTGACCTGTGCGGTAAATCTGTCTGCAGGTGGCAGTTCTCAAAAACCGAGTGACCGTGCAAGAAGGAGGGAAGTGAGGGAAGCCAACAAGACACAGACAAGACACAGACACCAACAGACAGCACTGAAAGCATGATCAGCTTTTGTTGTTGCATGCAGCTTTAAGTGCAGCAAAGAAGGATTTTAATATAAGAAAGCACATCTATTCTCCCATGTGCCTTCTGACAAACTGTTGCTGAACTTTCACGTTTATTTTAAGCTCGTTCATTTGAGCTTGAAGAGGAATTAGGTTTTGGAAAAAATGATGTCCCTGTATGTGGACACGGGGTCTCAGGAGGCCAAGAAGATCATTTGCTGTTTCTTAGTCCAGCTGGGTTCATTCATCCTCTGATGTTCTGACATTTTTGGCTTGTTTTTCTTGGAGAAATCATGTGCCATCATGCAGCTAGTAAAAGGTTTAATGACTGAGCCCAATAATAACCGACACAGTCGTACCCAGTACTGGCACAGAACAGTTGGAGGCGACAGTGAGACCTGACATCACCATGGTGACTGTAACAGGTTAGATGGTTTGGCTGTATTCTGTTTTATAAAAGAGGAAAAGTCACCAGCAGAGTTGTTGAGATCATAATTAATAAAAGGATATTTAACATTTGACTGACTGATTTTGCAGAGCCTCTTAATAAAGGACAGCACTCTGAGAGCGGTCTGGTTTTTAAATGTTTTTTTATAGCCTATAACCTCGTGTGCTAATGTAGACGTATTTCTGCACCTTGTAGTTCCAGAGTTATCAGGGTTTTTCCTTGGAGGGAGGATGCACTTTAATACTTTGATTAATACTCTAAAACCACATTGATTCTAACGGTGTGCTTACATTTTTTTTTCTATGCCCAGTTGTTCCCAACTTATCAGTGTTCCACCCAACCAACAAACACTGGCCTTTTATATTGATTTATTTATTTTTCTTCATCAGAAATGTTCTGTCCTGTGGTTAATTGTCCCAATTGATTACCCATGAAGTCTGTGCTGCAGTATTTCTACACTGTAACATTTTTATGTCATGCAATTTATGTGAGCGACGTTTACATGTTATCAGGTATCGTAGCTTATCTGACATCATCTCCACTCCACACTAACCACAGCAAGGCAGTAATCCAACTGGAAGTTTAAAGAGCGATCCCACCCAAGACAGCCACCAGGAAAACCACCGCCAAGTCCACAGTCATCTGCTTTAGTAAACAGTAAACACCAAACCAACGTTTGCTGGAGGGTCTTGTCTATGCTCCACCCCTTTACCCATGTATGTGCTGGCCTTTAAGATACAGCATGACAGATCTTGTGATTCTCTTTCAGAGTAACGAGGATGGACGGGATTAGGAACAAACATATCAGAGGGACAGCTCAGGTGGGACAGTTTGGAGACAAAGTCAGAGAGATGAGACTGAGATGGTTTGGACATGTGCAGAGGAGGGACCCAGGGTATATAGGGAGAAGGATGCTGAGCAGGCAGGAGAAGAGGGAGGCCAAAGAGGAGGTTTATGGATGTGCTGAGGGAGGACATGCAAGTGGTTGGTGTGACAGAGGAAGATACAGAGGACAGGGTGAGATGGAGATGACTGATCTGCTGTGGCGACCCCTAACGGGAGCAGCCAAAAGAAGAAGAAAAACAAATGTGAATATTCTGTTAAATGCACAATAAAACATTTTTTAAATTTTGTGTATGTATGTATACTCAACAAAAATATAAACGCAACACTTTTGGTTTTGCTCCCATTTGTATGAGATGAACTCAAAGATCTAAAACGTTTTCCACATACACAATATCACCATTTCCCTCAAATATTGTTCACAAACCAGTCGAAATCTGTGATAGTGAGCACTTCTCCTTTACTGAGATAATCCATCCCACCTCACAGGTGTGCCATATCAAGATGCTGATTAGACACCATGATTAGTGCACAGGTGTGCCTTAGACTGCCCACAATAAAAGGCCACTCTGAAAGGTGCAGTTTTGTTTTACTGGGGGGGATACCAGTCAGTATCTGCTGTGACCACCATTTGCCTCATGCAGTGCAACACATCTCCTTCGCATCATCCGTGAAGAGAACACCTCTCCAACGTGCCAAACGCCAGCAAATGTGAGCATTTACCCACTCAAGTCGGTTACGACGACGAACTGGAGTCAGGTCGAGACCCCGATGAGGACGGTGAGCATGCAGATGAGCTTCCCTGAGATAGTTTCTGACAGTTTGTGCAGAAATTCTTTGGTTATGCAAACCGATTGTTCCAGCAGCTGTCCGAGTGGCTGGTCTCAGACGATCTTGGAGGTGAACATGCTGGATGTGGAGGTCCTGGGCTGGTGTGGTTACACGTGGTCTGCGGTTGTGAGGCTGGTTGGATGTACTGCCAAATTCTCTGAAACGCCTTTGGAGACGGCTTATGGTAGAGAAATGAACATTCAATACACGAGCAACAGCTCTGGTTGACATTCCTGTTGTCAGCATGCCAATTGCACGCTCCCTCAAATCTTGCGACATCTGTGGCATTGTGCTGTGTGATAAAACTGCACCTTTCAGAGTGGCCTTTTATTGTGGGCAGTCTAAGGCACACCTGTGCACTAATCATGGTGTCTAATCAGCATCTTTGTATGGCACACCTGTGAGGTGGGATGGATTATCTCAGCAAAGGAGAAGTGAACAATATTTGAGGGAAATGGTGATATTGTGTATGTGGAAAAAGTTTTAGATCTTTGAGTTCATCTCATACAAAATGGGAGCAAAACCAAAAGTGTTGCGTTTATATTTTTGTTGAGTGTATATGTGTGTGTGTGTGTGCGTGTGTGTGTGTGTGTGTGTAAAATATGGCCGTTTGTCCTTTCCGTGTTGTGAACTTGCCTTCCAGGTCATGCTGGCTGGTTGGTGGGTGCAGTTTGCTGCGTGGTCGAAACTGAAGATGTCCTGGTAGGAGGCCGTGCTCTCACCACCACGTCTGTGTTCAAAGATAAAAATCAAATTAGCATGGCAGCTGACACCGGCCTACTTTGAGACACGCTAGGAGAAAGATTGCGTGCTGTGATATGGATGTGTTCGTGAGCTTCAAACCCAGCTGGAACGTTGCCTCTGCCCTACTTACATCTCAGCCCACTACAGTAAATTCTTCATCACCTTGACTTGACTTCAGATTGGAGATCAGTTTTCAGTTTGTCATTCCACCAGTTGTTCACTTTGCAGCACATTCCTGAAGAGTGCATGGACCAGGTGAAGGTGAAGCCAAGATTATCTGTGCACACATTAAGAATCCAACCAAACACACCACCAAGCAATCAGTGGACACATGAACGAGACCACACCAGTCACCACAGGGCTAAGAAGCATCAGCATCACTCCCTACTGCTGCTCGAAGGTTCATCCAGTCACCCAAACATGAAACAAGTTGAAGTAAAAGCAAGTAATCAGACCACCAACACCTCAGCCAAGCCAAAGTTTCCCTGCATGTCTGAAACAACTATGATACTATTATACCACGTATTCTTGGGGATGTACACAGAACTTCTTCTTGCTCTTCCGGCTGCTGCAGGTCGGCAGACGATTCTGTGTGGAAGATTTCTGAGGATTCAAAGTTTTTGAATGCAACTCTTTAGATCCTTACTGCTGGTTCAGATTCAGCAAGAATTTAAATATGCGCCCACCACACGAGTGTAAATTCCAGCTCAATCCTAAGAAGATATTACACACTATTTGTGTGTAACTTTGTAACTGTTACAAAGCAGTGGGTTGCCCCTCTGAGTCTGGTTTGCTTGAGTTTTCTACCTCAGAAACACCAGGGGGAGTTCTTCCTGATCACTATCTGCCTGGTCGAGGGGTTGATAGGGAGACCTGACCCATGTAAAGAGCTTTGCTGTGATTTGTTGCTATAAAAACAAATTGAATTTTCACCATGTAAGCAGCCTGGCAGGAATGGGGTCTAATAAACATGTTGATGGTTTGGATGAAGTAACTAATGAAAATAACTCAGACAGAACAATCGGAGAGAAAGAGTCTAACCAAATACCGGCATCACTGAAAGCAGCCAAAGATAATGATACATCTTTGGGATGGTTATGAGTAATTTTTTCTCTAATAGTCAAAATTTTGTTAGCAAAGAAAGTCATGAAGTCATTACTAGTTAAAGTTAATGGAATACTCAGCTCAATAGAGCTCTGACTCTTTGTCAGCCTGGCTACAGTGCTGAAAAGAAACCTGGGGTTGTTCTTATTTTTTTCAATTAGTGATGAGTAGAAAGATGTCCTAGCTTTACGGAGGGCTTTTTTATAGAGCAACAGACTCTTTTTCCAGGCTAAGTGAAGATCTTCTAAATTAGTGAGACGCCATTTCCTCTCCAACTTACGGGTTATCTGCTTTAAGCTACGAGTTTGTGAGTTATACCACGGAGTCAGACACTTCTGATTTAAAGCTCTCTTTTTCAGAGGAGCTACAGCATCCAAAGTTGTCTTCAATGAGGATGTAAAACTATTGACGAGATACTCTAACTCCCTTACAGAGTTTAGGTAGCTACTCTGCTCTGTGTTGGTATATGACATTAGAGAACATAAAGAAGGAATCATATCCTTAAACCTAGTTACAGCGCTTTCTGAAAGACTTCTAGTGTAATGAAACTTATTCCCCACTGAAGGGTAGTCCATCAGGGTAAATGTAAATGTTATTAAAAAATGATCAGACAGAAGGGAGTTTTCAGGGAATACTGTTAAGTCTTCTATTTCCATACCATAAGTCAAAACAAGATCTAAGATATGATTAAAGTGGTGGGTGGACTCATTTACTTTTTGAGCAAAGCCAATAGAGTCTAATAATAGATTAAATGCAGTGTTGAGGCTGTCATTCTCAGCATCTGTGTGGATGTTAAAATCGCCCACTATAAGTATCTTATCTGAGCTAAGCACTAAGTCAGACAGAAGGTCTGAAAATTCACAGAGAAACTCACAGTAACGACCAGGTGGACGATAGATAATAACAAATAAAACTGGTTTTTGGGACTTCCAATTTGGATGGAAAAGACTAAGAGACAAGCTTTCAAATGAATTAAAGCTCTGTCTAGGTTTTTGATTAATTAATAAGCTGGAATGGAAGATTGCTGCTAATCCTCCGCCCCAACCCGTACTACGAGCATTCTGACAGTTAGTGTGACTCGGGGGTGTTGACTCATTTAAACTAACATATTCATCCTGCTGTAACCAGGTTTCTGTTAGGCAGAATAAATCAATACGTTGATCAATTACCAACAGGGACTTAGAAGAGAGAGACCTAATGTTTAATAGACCACATTTAACTGTTTTAGTCTGTGGTGCAGTTGAAGGTGCTATATTATTTTTTCTTTTTGAATTTTTATGCTTAAATAGATTTTTGCTGGTTATTGGTGGTCTGGGAGCAGGCACCGTCTCTACGGGGATGGGGTAATGAGGGGATGGCAGGGGGAGAGAAGCTGCAGAGAGGTGTATAAGACCACAGCTCTGCCTCCTGGTCCCAACGCTAGACAGTCACAGCAGAAGAATGTGAATAACAACAAAAAACGCACTGAACAAAAAGAAGTTTTGGCCTTGTTCAAGCAGGAAGCACAGAGGCTACAGCAGAAAAGAGAAAAAATGACAGAGGAAAGATCCAAAGAGACTAAAGCCAGTGCACCGAGCTGGGAAGCAGAGCCACCCCCATATAAACGTCATGATATGGGAAGGACAGCTGGACAATTTGTATTAGGAACTCGTGAAGAGGACCAAGGCATGGATGTGGAGGGCAAATTCACACTGACACTAAAAGCTCGAGAGCCACAAGGAGACAGGTCCTCAGTCTGTCAAATGGATCATACAAGGTCTCCAAGTCCGAAAGTAAGTGGTCGCTCACCACGACCAGCAGGGGGGGGCCACAAATAACAGTGACATGGAGGCAGACGAGGATAAAGAGAGAGACCTGAAGGCTCCGCCTGCACATCGAGGTCCACTGAAAACCGTCCCCTCCCACCATAAGTCAGCCGACTGGACCTTCACAGGCTATAGAGGCTCCGAAGAGTGGCACAAGAGCTTCTGTGATACATTGGATCTGGCCAGAAGAGATAATGAAGAACTAGCTGAGCAGCTTCGGCTAGCGAAGGAAAGAATACAAAGACATAGGGACGCCGAGGAAAGAAGAATATTACAACAATCGACGCCCAATCAAGGGAATCACATTATACAGCCACCCACCCGAAAAATTTCTGGTGAGATCATCATTGAGAGTGCAAAAGAGGCCCGACTCAGGCAAAGACAACAATGTGTAGCCAAAGACATAGCGGCTTTAGAACAGAATATAACGGACTGGATGGACTGCCTGGAACCAGTCAGTCGCACTCGATCTGGAAGACAGTATGGAGCCCCCACAGAAGAAGAGGAGGACGAAGACCTCATATGCCCATTGGTGGTTAGAAATGGTCATCATGTGTATACCCCATGGAGCTGGACAGACATGGTGGGGCTGGCCAACAGGCTGCCAGACATCACCCAAGGAGCTGGGAGATGGATAACTGCCTTAGAAGAAGGCACTGCAGGGGTAACCTTGTCTTTAGGTGACATAAAAGCCTTGCTAATGCATGTAATGGGAAAACATGACACTGAAGAATTAGCAGGAAAGGTTGGACTAACACAAATGATGGGCACAAATCAACATGATGAAGTCCCCTTTAATCGCTATAGAAACTCCATGTGGGAAGGACTGAGAAGAAAGTACCCTGAGGTCTTGGATCCCTCTAAATTGGATGATGAGGAGTGGACACCTGAAGAGTGCCCGAAGAAGTTCCTGCACCGATTCCAGAAGAGATGGGCAGAGGAAACAGGAAATGCATGGAACCATTCTCCAGCAACAGAAATCCTGTTTAAAATAACTGTAAAAAAGGCTCTACCAGATGAGGTTCAGAAAGCCCTAGGTGGAGTCGTGGGACTATCAAAAATGAATTGGGCTTTATACTCTGAGCATATTTGTCACCATCTTGAAATCTACAAGAAAGAAAAACAAAAAGAAGAAGATGCAGCAAAATCCCTGATGAAAAAATTGGTGCAGATGCAGTTGGGAGAGCTAACCAAAGTCAAGAAAGAAAAAACAAAGACCCAGGCACCAATGATGACCCCTGTTCCTTCTGAGCCGGCAAGCACAGGCCCTACGGCAAACACTGCTGCCACCATACAGGCACCTGTGGTAACAGCCACACAGAGCCCCCAGGGAGCAGCAGGGAGCACTGCTGCAGAAGAAGTCTCAGCACCAGTGGAGCATCACTATCACGACCATAGCACTGGCACACCCGGAAATGGACCCACCTACAGTCATGGGTGGAGAGGAGAGTCACGGAACTTTCAAGGTCAAAGAGGAGGGTGGCGAAGAGGATCTCGCCAACCTTCATTTGGAAGCAGATTCCAAAACTCAGCTCCCAGGAACAGTCAAGCGGGACCGCCTATGGGATCAACACCCCCAATAGGGGATCAACCCTCTAATGAGTGTTGGAGCTGTGGACAACCTGGACATCGAATGAGAAATTGTCCGGCCCGACCTTGGGTTGGACCCTCTGCCTATTGGCAATAGGGAGGCCTAGAGAAGACAGAGGGGGAAACGGTGGCATTGGCTATTTCGATGATACCTAAGGAAGAGCCAACCGTCACCGTTAATATACAAAACAGAGATTTCCCTTTCATGGTGGATACAGGGGCAACATACTCTTGCATAGGGAAAATGGGCGCACATCTCCCCCTCTCTGGGTCTGTAATTAAGACCATCGGCTTCTCTGGGAAAACTCAAATAATACCTTTTACACGCCCACTTCCTGTAACGATTGCAGGAAAAACAATTGAAGCACCCCTGTTATACTCACAAAATACACCTGTGAATTTGCTGGGAAGAGACATTTTATGTAAGCTACAAACCCAGATAGTGTGTACCCATCAAGGACTGCAAATACACTTTCCTGACGAAGCACTCGGCAACATTATGGTGCTTATGGACATGGAAAACAAGGTCCGACCTGTGCAACCCATGGTATACTGGCTGAAGTTACAACCAGAAAATTCAAATCTTCAACTGGAATGGGAAAAATGGAAGCCCTGGGCAGAACAACACTATGAAGCAGTATATACACCTAGTTTACCTTTACATGTCACCCTGATGTTCAATGCCAAACAAGAACAAACTGACTATGCATGCTGCTGGGATGTATTGATGAATCAACGGCTGTTTCACATAACCACCACAGAAATTTATTTAGGCCCCCAAGGGGCCGCAGCTTCTGTCAAGCTAACTTGAGCTGAACAACAATGGTATCAAGTGCCGAATGCCACGCCTCATGTGACCCTTTTAGTCTCAGAAAAGTACAAATCCCATGACCTAGGTCCAATGGTAAAGACAGCCTCAGAAGTTGAAGAATGGCAAAACATGGAAAGTCCACAAGTACATCTGTCAAAAGACCAGCAGTTTATACGAATTAATTTAAAAGTAAATGATGAGGCTATAGCTCAAAAAGTGGAGCTCAATCCTAGACCAGAGGGACAGATGGTGTTATCGGCCCAACAAGAGAAATTGTTAGAGCAAATACCACCAGTGGTGTGGTCCAAAAACAAAACAGATGTAGGACTAGTAAAAACAGCCTTACCAGTAAAAATAAAAGTAAAACCGGGAGCAAAACTGCCTCACCAAAGGCAGTATCCATTAAAACCTCAGGCTATTGAAGGCATAAAACCAGTAATTAAGGGACTAATGGCAGCTGGAGTTTTAATAAAAACTGCAAGCCCATGCAATACTCCTATCTATCCTATCCCTAAAAACAATACCAAAGAGTATCGGCTGGTACATGATCTGCGTCCTATCAATGCAATAATAGAAATGGATGCACCTATAGTACCTGATCCGCATACTATACTATCAAGCATCCCTGCTGGAGCAAAATGGTACACAGTAATAGATCTGTGTTCAGCCTATTTCAGTGTGCCTGTGCACCCAGACTCACAACATTTGTTTGCATTCACATTTCTGGGACAACAGCTAACGTATACACGGCTACCTCAGGGACTGAACCTGTCCCCAGCCATCTTTAACAAAGTCCTGGCTGAAGATTTACAACACCTTGACATACCCAGTACATTGGTGCAATATATGGATGATCTCCTTATTGCATCAGAGACTCAAGAACAGTGTGAAAAAGATTCATTAATTGTATTGCATGCATTGGCAGATGGAGGTCATAAAGTAAGTAAGGACAAATTGCAGTTCTGCAAACAACAAGTAGAATACTTGGGAAGACAGTTGTGTGGGACCACGCGATGTATAGCCCCAAGCCAAGTGGAGGCTATAATCAAGGCTCCCAAACCCCAAACAGTGGGACAGATGCTTTCATTCCTTGGGATGGCAGGGTACAGTCGGCCGTGGATTTGTGATTATGCTATAAAAACTGCACCTTTGCGTGCCATGATTAGAGCAGTGGGGCAAACAAGCAATGCAGCTCTCCTCGTCTGGACAGATGAGGCAACGGGAGCTTTTGAGGCCCTAAAAACAGACATGCAATCTGCTCCCGCGTTAGGTAACCCAGATTATGGGAAACCTTTCCATTTGTATGTTACTGAAAAAGCTGGTTATGCTTGTGCTGTACTAATGCAGGAAACAAATGAAGGAAAACAACCATTGGCCTATTATAGTACAAAGCTTGACAACATTGAAACAGGATTGCCACCATGCTATCAGGGTCTAGCAGCAGCTGCCTTTGCATTTCAAAAAGCATCATCCATAATCATGGGACATGCAGTAACGTTGTACACGTCGCATCAGTTACATGCCCTGCTAACCAGTCAACGTTTTGTCTTAACACAAGCTAGACGCACTGGATATGAAGTTGTGTTGTCCGCCCCAGAAATAACAATACAACGTTGTCACACGGTGAATCCTGCCACCAAATTGACCACACCGTTAGATGGTACTCCACATAACTGTGTGGCAGAGACAGAGAAATTTTTGAGAGCCAGAGAACATTTGTATAATCACGCCATAGATGCAGATCTAACCCTGTTCGTGGATGGCTCATGCTTTCGGGATGCCGCGGGATTGCATGCGGGTATGGGGATAGTTAAACTAAACACGGATGGCGAGACCTTTGAATTACTGGAGTCCCAAGGAATTGATCAGCCTTGTTCAGCCCAACTGGCAGAAATCAAAGCCTTAACTATGGCTTGCCAGATAGCTAAAGATCAACGTGTTAATATCTACACAGACTCAGCCTACGCTTATGGCATATGTCATGTACATGCAAACATTTGGAAACAAAGGGGATTCCTGAGAGCAGATGGCACCCCTGTCACTCATGGAGAAGCGATTTCCCAACTGTTACAAGCTCTCCAATTACCGTCTGAGGTAGCCATCATTAAATGTGCAGGTCATCAAAAGAATAATAACATCATAGCTCAAGGTAACAACCTAGCAGATGACGCAGCTCGCAAAGGAGCACAAGGAGAAAATATGTTTCCCCTGCTAACCATCCAAGATTGTGCCCCACTGGTTTCACTTGACGCACTGATAGTGGCTCAAAGTAGGGCCAGTGGAGAAGAAAAACGAATGTGGGTTAAACGAGGCGCTATTGAGACATGCAGTCAGGGGCCAGCAGACAAGCTGTGGCGCAGTAGTCATGGACATTTTGTGTT
Source organism: Thalassophryne amazonica (assembly GCF_902500255.1). NCBI lineage: Eukaryota > Metazoa > Chordata > Actinopteri > Batrachoidiformes > Batrachoididae > Thalassophryne > Thalassophryne amazonica. The sequence goes on along the minus strand of NC_047116.1, from coordinate 96,792,965 downwards.
ACCCACCAATTTATTACGACATGCAATCATTTGGGCCCACGGACCCGATCATTGTTCGCGAGTCCAAATTATGAACAAACTAAAAGCTGTCTGGTGGTCACCATATATGGCAGCTACAGTGGACCGTTTGTTGAATGAGTGTGAGGTATGTGCACAGTACAATGTCCGGAAATCATTCACAGCCCCTTTAGCCCACATTCCGGTCCCTGATGGGCCATTCAGACATCTTATGATGGATTTCATAGACATGGGAGCTGAAAACCGAGTTAAACGAATGAGATATGTTTTGGTAGTGATATGCAGATTCAGCCGATGGATTGAGGCAGTAGCCTCTGCAAATCAAGACCATAAAACGGTAGCCAAATTCTTGTGCCGAGATGTCTTTCCAAGATTTGGCATTCCAGATACTATCTCATCTGACAACGGTAGGGCTTTTGTAGCCAAGGTTACACAAGAAACATTCAAACAATTGGGTATCAAACAGAAATTTGGGTGTGTTTATCACCCCCAATCAAATAGGGCGGTGGAACGGGCTAATGGCATTTTAAAGAACAAACTAGCAAAAATCATAGCAGACAGCAATGGCAAACTAACCTGGCTGGATGCGTTGCCGCTTGCTTTATTGTCAATGCGCTCACAAACTAACCGACTAACCCATTTGACACCATTTGAAGCTCTTACAGGTCGGCCGATGCCTATTCCATACCTGAGAGGACCCTACGAAGGACCATCGCTGGAGCAGCTACAAGACGAATGGCATAATTATCTGAGACAGTTAACCCAAATACACAAAACTATCTTTTTGCAGGTCAAAGGTGCTACAGAAGACAGAGAAGCAGAGATTCCACTCGAAAATCAGAGCATCCAGCCTGGTGATCTGGTTTACGTCAAGGTGTTCAAAAAGAAGTGGGACAGGCCCCGCCGAGAAGGTCCTTTTAAAGTTATTCTTGCCTCACGTACAGCAGTCAAAGTAGACGGTAAGGACACTTGGTTTCATTTAAACCACTGCTGTAGGGTTGGTGGCCCAGCGCCCCTGCGGCCTCGGCAAGCTCGTCTTGGCAGAGCCGCCGGGCCAAGGGGGGAAGCAAGAGAAGCCAGAGACCCTACAGCAGCACCGAGGGATGGCCACGCCTCCCTGCAGCCAGAAGAAGCACCAAGGGAAGGCCACGCCTCCCTGCAGCCAGGCGAACACCGGCCAAGGCGCTCACAGAGACTGATTGAACAAAGACGACGCACAGCTTCAGAGAGTAGTGGATCCCTGCCAGATAGAGCAGCGACAGACTCAGATGCAGACTCAGAAACAACTGGAGACGCAGGCCAACGGACAGACAGAAATACAGGCCGACAGATAGACAGGCCACAGGAGACATCAGACTCGGACAGCAACTTAGTAGATTTACCGACAGAAGAACCACAGGAAGTACAACCCAGACAAAGCACAGATACACCACACATCCCTAGTGACAGCTCATCTAGTGACGGCTCACTCAGTAGCACATCTAGTAGCACATCTCAACAGTCACCAGAACAATGATTAAGGAATTATTCAAGGGATTGACAATACTACTGGTGGTCAGTATGGGAGAAAATAGACATCCAAAACATACAACGGACTGTGCCGTGGCCATGGCCGCAATAGCAGCTAAACAAGGCATTCTAAACACAGGAAAAACATATAATTTGGTATACATTAAATCAAAAGCCTACAAGAACATAGGAATACAGGGAAAGCTGGGGGATTACATATTAGGCAAAGCCATTAGCATCAAATGTGAAGAGGAGGGAACACTCAACATAGAGGTAATTTGTGATAAAAGAGGATGCAGGGAAACCAAGCAAGACGTAACTGTTACAGTACATGAAGCCACAAAATGGGTAAAAATCAAACCAAGGAAAAAGAGGACAATTAGAAGCCTAGAAACAAGCAGTCACTTAGGGAGATGGGATCCCAGTACAGACCTAGCCCGTACACAAGGGTTGAAGACAAATCTATTTTACCAATGGTTGAAATTTTCGGCTAGGCAGATCAGTGAAAAGCCTTGCATAGCCTGTCACCGGAAAGGTGTGATACCTCAGGCTAAACCCCTACCTGATATCAACAATATAGTTATAGGAGCCCCCAACATAACTCAGACCAAGCAGAATGCTATACACAATGTGTTATGAAAATGGCAGTAGGTGATGAAAAATATGCTGCCGACAGTAAACTTTGTCCAGTGCCTCTAAGTACAGAAGGAACCGTTCCACCTATGATTAAAATAGAGAAAGGGATGATACACCCATTCTGTATAGATAAAGGAGTAGTAGCACAATACATAAGCGATTGGCAGGTAGGGACGACCCAGCCAAAACACCACATACAGTGTATGCAAAAGCAGCAAGAATACAAACCGGCCAAAACAGCATGGAACATTACCGTCTGTCACACCCTGCCAGTAGCAGGCATACAGTGTGAACAAATAGTACCGGCCACAGGGGGGTCTGTAATTGGACTGAATCTCACCCATGCTTCATGGGTATCTACTCCAAATTTAGCTAAGGGAACGGTACCCTTAGCTGACATCTTTTGGATATGCGGACAAAGAAGGAAACTCCTGTCATCGCTGTCCCCTAATTGGAAAGGCCTTTGTGCTCCTGTGATGCTCACAGGAGCTATAACAGTAATTGAAATGCCAAATTCAATACAACCCATGCCACAGAAACTTCGTAAGAAAAGAGGAATAATGACACTTAAAACAGACTACAACGTCACAGTAAGAAACGGGATACCAGAAGGGATACCCCGACAGTTAGAAGCCATAGACAGTAGCAGAGTTAAAGCAGATGAAGACGCGGATAAATGGGGATGGGCATTGGCTCTGTTCGGGGTTACTCCAAAAATCCGTTCTAGGTTCCAGGAGGTGCAGTGGATTAATTACTTGTGGTATAATCAACAAAGATATTTGAATTGGACATTGGCAGCTGTAGGAGCCTTAACCGAACAACTGCCCGCCACCTCGCTAATGACAATGCAAAATAGATTAGCTATCGAGATGATGATGGCTGATGAACAAGGAGTTTGTATTATGATCAAAGCCACCGAATGTTGCACAGCTATTCCCATGCGTACAGGGGAAGACGGAAATTTGACAGAGCTCTTAATCACACTTGAAGAGATGCAACAGGAACTGTTAAGTAACTCCATAGGAGGGAGAAATGAAACTGACGATTCTGGATACATTGTAGGGAATGGAATGAATATTGGCCCACTGTTTTCACTGTTTGGGGCTCTAAGGAGAGGGTGGATATCATGGAAAGACTGGTTATATCAGATAGGTGTAATCTTGGCACTAACAGGGGTGGCGGTCTTGCTGGTAATATGTTGTGGTATTCCCTTGATAAAATTTCTGGTCAATAAATTGATTTCATCCACAGTAGGACAGCTCCCACTGTTAGCCATCCGAGCCCTAGAAGAAAGCAGAAACGAAACAGACAGAGAACCAGAATATATGGAAATGGATGAAATACCAATTATCCTCCCCGACAGGCCCCAGCTCCCTAATATTGTGGCGTACACCCCAGATAGGGAGGACTGGGACGGACCATGCTTGGTGATATTGTAGACGAGGAAGAAGACATGCACGCACATTTACATTCACACACATGCACCCACAAAAATGAGGGATAGGATAGACAATATCTGAAAGAATGACATGGAGCTGTAATAATGAACGTACTTGTATATTACTAGGACACAGGAGTATGGCTGAGAGAACAGACTCCCCTGATCAGGGACCTATGCCTGATCTGCCTCTATCAAGTCTGATTGGACTCTCAGAACTGTTTGGAGAAGAGGATATACAGGAGGGATGGTCGAGACATGATTGGTCGCCACAGCCGCCTTCCATCCAGCAGCTAAACCAGTTGGCAACAGAAGGATCTTCATCGTTCCAGCACCTGGCGATGACGGCTTCACAGAATCTGCCTACAGCAAGAGTCGGCCCGAGGACTCCACCATCACCTGAAGGACCCTTTGGACTCAGGAACACACCCCTTCCGCAGATGCCATGGAGACAGTCACATGTGCCAGTGGCAACGATACCCTCCAGGGGAGGCAGCCAAGGTCGGCCATATGCAGCAACTGCCCGAGTGCATCCTAGACCCAATTCACTGCTAGGACCTGTCCCTAGCTTTCCACCCCCAAGGCAGAAGAGATATTCCGATCAGCCCAGTACCTCTGGAGGAGGATCAGCAGGGGTGGACCTTAGTCGAACTCACCCACCAGGACAGAGGGGAGCTTTGTACAGGCTGCTAAATGCCCAGAGTGTCCCAACCACTTGCCTGTGCAACATCAACAATACTCCCCCCACACACGAAATGCCTTCCCCCTTGTACTTCCTGTCCCCTGGACTGCACAACCTTAATCTGGTCATGGTCACCCCACTGGACATGGCAATCTTGGTTCGAGAGCTTCGTCTTCCACAAGAGTCTGTTCCAAAAACCTTGGAGCAGCTCCTGCCCCTCACAAATCACATTCCCCATGGGCTATTTGAGGAAATCATGCCACAACTGAGTCAGACAGCTGCATACCTGTTAAGGATACACCGCGACAATGCCAACATCTCTTGTGCTCAGGAGGGCCTCCATACTCAACTGTGTGGTCTTCAGTCTAGTATGGACATGCTAGCCAGCATGATGGAGCATATGGAAAGGGAACAGCTAGGGCTGGCCACCATTACCCTGAATGTGGGCAAGAATTCTCTGGGGGCCCTGTACAACCTGGCCAAGCAGCACAAGGAGCTGGAAAGATCCATCAGAGAACTGCACGACTGTCTGAAAGCCAGAATTCCTGATCCTTCCCCCACTACCCCTGAAAGGCCAACCTCCCCATATTCCCCAACTTCTCCCAAAACTTCAGACGCTGAGTAAATGCTGAGGAGCGCGGACTGACGTAATGGCACTGAACACGGACTATGATCTTGGTTCTTGAGTTTGAATTGCGGACTGGTTTCAGAAATCTGAGTGTAAATAAAAACAAAGAAAGATATATGTTAGTAACGAAGGTTGGGTAAATGTCTGTCCTTACCATCATCTGCGTAACACAGATAAAGCTAAATGCATACACATAGATATCACATTGCAAAGGTATAAAAAGGGGACCCTTACACGGCGTGTTTGTAGATTTAGTAGTAAAGATGCACCATAGGGACCCCTTTTTCTTAAATTATAGCATGCCTCAAGAGACATGCATCGCCTAAATTTGGCGTCTGGCCAAAAAGGGCATTAGAAAACAAGCTGAAAAAGAAGAAAAACAAAGTGGAGAATGTTGAGAAATGGCCTATAATGAAAACCATTATATGATTGACTAAGGCAAATGACTTAAGGACGAACATGAAGGGAAACCATTTATGGTGTTTATCATTTAACTAGACATAGCTGCGCTAACCTTAGAATAGTTTCTTGATTGGTTGACTAAATAGTGGTAACGTAGGGGTTATTTGATGCATTTAAGTAATAAATGTGTGACTCTTTAACAAAATAATATGTAGAACCAAGTATAATGGGTTGGAGCCTCTGGTTGAGTGAGACAATAGATGCCAGAAGATGATTGGTTGCACTGATGTCAATGTAAAGCCTTTACTTTGCCATGATTAAGAGGTTGCTGTAACTTGTTTTATGTGGCCATTTTAAGTGCCTTGAATTACACCAAAACTCAATGTTTGAATGTCACCTTGCGTTGATATAATCCAGCTAATTGATCACCTTGTGCCTTAGTAGGTAGGTTCACCTGCACTTCAATATATTTACCGTGTGAAGTATCACTGATATTCATATCCGCACCAGAGTTATCAGTAATTCGAATGATGTGTTTTTCTTTTTTATTGCAATGCACAAATGAAGATGTCTTGTCAGTAAACAACCCAAGAGTATAGTTGATGTAATGGGACTCTTTCGAGTCCCAGAGGAGGGACTGTAGAAGAATTTTTAGGTCCATATTTGAACTGTGATGAACTATCAAGTGTCCTGATCCGAACTGTATGTCCTCTGGTTGAACTAGCAGGTGTTCAACCCAAAAAAAGGGCTCTATTAGTCATTCAGTCTGTCAGGGGCTTTCCAAGGCCTTTTAGGTGCTTTCCCGCAGGCCACGTGCAGGGGCCTCAGGCCAGCTGCACCTGTGGCTGAGGCCACGTGCGGGGGGGGGGGGCCTCAGGCCAGCTGCACCTGTGGCTGAAGGTCTTTTAAAAAAATCAGTTGTAAATCCTTCACGTTTTAATGGGAGCGTTTGTCACATTGAAATAATGGCCTAACACCTGCTTAGGGTTCACTAGAGGACGCTTCCAATAGAAAACCATGTCTTGGGAATGAAATAAATAAAAAAGTCGAAGGAGGAGCGATGCCCGTGGGTCTCCAATAAATAGATGAGCGTGGTTGTCACTTATTCAGTCTCTCTAGAAGACTCAGTTTGTCTAAGCTCTGTGTCGAAGGCTTAAATAAACTTAAAAACTCTGTGCATTTTATCTTGCTTAAGGCTGAATTATTCTAAAGTGTTGTGTCCTTTTCTAGCATATCACTTGCAATTAGTTTGTGTTATCTAAAAGACGACATCCCGAGAAGACTAAAGACGAGCCACGACACAATGAAGCAGTACTTCGATTTGCTGCTTCGTTGGTTAATTGTTTCGCTCCTCTTCAGAAGCGGCAACTCTGCTTCTTAACTCCTCTCAAAGCCATTAAAATACACTCAACAAAAATATAAACGCAACACTTTTGGTTTTGCTCCCATTTTGTATGAGATGAACTCAAAGATCTAAAACGTTTTCCACATACACAATATCACCATTTCCCTCAAATATTGTTCACAAACCAGTCTAAATCTGTGATAGTGAGCACTTCTCCTTTGCTGAGATAATCCATCCCACCTCACAGGTGTGCCATATCAAGATGCTGATTAGACACCATGATTAGTGCACAGGTGTGCCTTAGACTGGCCACAATAAAAGGCCACTCTGAAAGGTGCAGTTTTATCACACAGCACAATGCCACAGATGTCGCAAGATTTGAGGGAGCGTGCAATTGGCATGCTGACAGCAGGAATGTCAACCAGAGCTGTTGCTCGTGTATTGAATGTTCATTTCTCTACCATAAGCCGTCTCCAAAGGCGTTTCAGAGAAGTTGGCAGTACATCCAACCAGCCTCACAACCCCAGACCACGTGTAACCACACCAGCCCCGGACCTCCACATCCAGCATGTTCACCTCCAAGATCGTCTGAGACCAGCCACTCGGACAGTTGCTGAAACAATCGGTTTGCATAACCAAAGAATTTCTGCACAAACTGTCAGAAACCGTCTCAGGGAAGCTCATCTGCATGCTCGTCGTCCTCATTGGGGTCTCGACCTGACTCCAGTTCGTCGTCGTAACCGACTTGAGTGGACAAATGCTCAAATTCACTGGCGTTTGGCACGTTGGAGAGGTGTTCTCTTCACGGATGAATCCCGGTTCACACTGTTCAGGGCAGATGGCAGACAGCGTGTGTGGCGTCGTGTGGGTGAGCGATTTTCTGATGTCAATGTTGTGGATCGAGTGGCCCATGGTGGCGGTGGGGTTATGGTATGGGCAGGCGTCTGTTATGGACGAAGAACACAGGTGCATTTTATTGATGGCATTTTGAATGCACAGAGATACCGTGACGAGATCCTGAGGCCCATTGTTGTGCCATACATCCAAGAACATCACCTCATGTTGCAGCAGGATAATGCACGGCCCCATGTTGCAAGGATCTGTACACAATTCTTGGAAGCTGAAAATGTCCCAGTTCTTGCATGGCCGGCATACTCACCGGACATGTCACCCATTGAGCATGTTTGGGAGGCTCTGGACCGGCGTATACGACAGCATGTACCAGTTCCTGCCCATATCCAGCAACTTCGCACAGCCATTGAAGAGGAGTGGACCAACATTCCACAGGCCACAATTGACAACCTGATCAACTCTATGCGAAGGAGATGTGTTGCACTGCATGAGGCAAATGGTGGTCCCACCAGATACTGACTGGTATCCCCCCCAATAAAACGAAACTGCACCTTTCAGAGTGGCCTTTTATTGTGGGCAGTCTAAGGCACACCTGTGCACTAATCATGGTGTCTAATCAGCATCTTGATATGGCACACCTGTGAGGTGGGATGGATTATCTCAGCAAAGGAGAAGTGCTCACTATCACAGATTTAGACTGGTTTGTGAACAATATTTGAGGGAAATGGTGATATTGTGTATGTGGAAAAAGTTTTAGATCTTTGAGTTCATCTCATACAAAATGGGAGCAAAACCAAAAGTGTTGCGTTTATATTTTTGTTGAGTGTATGTCAATCGTGAGTCACTTTTGTGCAGTTAAAGTGACTAACTGGGACTCCTGTCTTGTTGCAAGAAAGAAAAAAGAATCATCCTCCATTCTGTTGCTCCAAACACTCGAGTCCACTCGGAATTAATAACTTCAAAGCGAATCGCTGTTTAAATCAATTGACACCTCTTTCCAAACGGTGTAATACAAACAATAAACTGCAACTGATCAAAATGTGTTTTTTTCCTCCCAAAATGAGACATGCAGTGGCCCAAGACTGTATGACTGCAGACCTGCAGACTCCAGCAGCCAGCTGAGCTCAGCTCAGACGTACAGAGACATTCATGCCATTAATGTCTGAAATGCTTTTGACAAAAACTGCAGATTTTGTTTATTTCTATTTATGTCCAGAGATCAAAGATCCAGTGACCAATTTCATATTTATTTACTTCAAGACTCAGTAAAATGTTGTTGACATATAAAAGTGTAAAGCCGTCTTTGTAGTACACAGAAAATTCATAGGCGGTACTGATAAGGGAATCGATAAGGAATCAGATCAATAAGCAGAATTGATAATGGTATTGATAGACAAAATCTTATCAATACCCATCCCCACTCGAGAAGCGCAGCAAGGAGGAGGCAGCAGAGGAAATGAAAGACGAGAGAGCAGCGTGAGAAGACTGACACGGGAGCTCAATGTTCTGGCACAGCAGTGAGGAGCTGTAAAGGGCTAAATAATGTGTGACTCAGTGAACGTGCACGTGAGCCAGAGGTCTGAGTGCTGTGAACAGGAAATAAAGCCACATAAAAGCACAAGGAACAGACGTGTCAAAATAAAAGCACCAGAGGAAGCGATCAAAGCTGAACTTTAACAAACATGACATCGCCCAACTTTAAGAGCGCGCTTGATCACCATGACTGTCCATCAAGGAGGAAGCCATCCAAAATTAACAGTAAATCTGCTCCACCCAGACCCTGCTGATCAATTGTGAACATTTTTTATGTTGATAAGCCCAAACTTTATTAGTCTCTCAGCAGCATCCTTGATCTTCTGACTGACAAGTTTGAAGAGTTGCAAATGACATCATGAGGATTAAGGTGTTTGTTTCTTGTGACTCCACCAAGTGCCACCAGATGTGATGGACCCAACCTGATCCAACCTGACCCAAGCAGAGCATACCTGACCTGACCCAACCTTACCCAACCTGACCTGACCTGACCCAATGTGACCCTGACCTTGACTTGACCCTACTTGACACCAACCTGATCCTACCTGACCTGACCCCGACCTGACCCAACCTGACCCAATCTGACCCTACCTGACCCTGACCTGACCCAACCTTACCCGACCCGACCCAACCTGACCTGACCTCAATCTAACCCTACCTGATCCAAAGTGGCCCCAACCTGACCTGACTCTGACCTGACCCAACCTCACCCGACCTGACCCTGACTGATCCAACCTGACCTCAAACTGACCCCAACCTGGCCCTAACTGACCCCAACCTGACCTGACCTCACTCTACCTAGCCTGACCCTATCTGACCCGACCTGACTGTATTTAACCTGACCTGACCCTACCTGACCTGTCTGCAGTGAGAATCCCTGCAGCACGTTTTTGTGCATCTTTGTTGATGTGTGTCTTTTGTGTGGTGAGTGAGTGTGTTTATTTGTGCATCTGCATCTCCATGTCTGTTGGTGTTTTGTGTAATAATGATCTTGCGTAAAATCAGAAGTCCCATAATTAAATCAGTCAATGTTACACTCAAGAGACAGAGAACATCAGTAAAAACATTTACTTTGCTTTTATAAATCATTGTGACACTTTGAGTTGGACAAACTGGGCGACTGTCAGATGTAGAAGAGTTCAGGAGTGATGAGGATCATCACCTCTTAGGTGGAGCCAGAATTATTTCCACGCTCTTTAAACCAGGTCAATTCCGCGCTGGGAGCATTCACTGCACGACAGAATCGTCTTATGTCCTGGGTGACAACCATCCAGGCAAATATCATGTTTATTCTAGCATCCCAAAACTAGACATCTACTACATGTCTCTGTGTTTGAGGCCCAGCTCAAAACACAGTTCACCTTATGGTTGGCATCCAAGCCCCACAACCACAGAAACTAGACATTGCTGCATTCTGGAATAGGTGCAGATTCTTTTTAGGTTTTTATTTTTCAGCACATGAACATAGAATGGTGTGCGCACACACACACACACCATTGCTAACAGCAGGAGGTGGCTGCAGTAAAAACCATCGTGGTTCAATCTCACACTCGAGCGTCTGCAGCAGCCGAGTCTGTAAATCTGACTCTGTTATTGTTTTAATATCAGACACATTAATTTTAGCCATGTGCTAAAAATGTCAGACATCAAAAGTCTGAAACATTTCAATGATTGAAGACAAAAGACAACAGCCCGGCCCGGCCTATGAAAACAGCTCACGTCGCTGACGCGCCTATGTCTGTGTGTGTGTGTGTGTGTGTGCGTGTGCACATGGCTCCACATTTGTACACTGATAGTGTGAGTGTGCACAGAAATGTGTGTAAGCTGTGAGTTGCTGCTAAATGAGACTTCTCAGTGCCCCATTTCCTCCAAACCACAAAGACCTATAAAGTTCAGCAGCCGTCCTCCTCTAATGGCATCAGGTTCTATACTGATGCCTCTGGTGCTGCTTATTGGGGAAAACACCCTGCTATAGTTTCCAACATATGACTTTGTTTTTCAGAGTCAGCAGCTCCACCTTTTCTCTGAAGCAGAGCACAGACTCTGAAATCATGTCAGATTGAGATGCAGCATCACAAAACCATGCTGGAATCACAAAGACATGAGTCATGGTCAGCCGGAGCTCGTCTGCAACATATGATCACGGAATCTGTGAATAAGTGAAATTACAAGGCAGCAACATACACACAGGTGATGACCAATAGTGAACACCAGCAGAAAGGCTCAGATGAAGGTGCTAGGCCACCCTGTGCTCTCACAAGAGCTTCATGTGCCTTGACATTGATTCTGCACATCTCTGAAAGTCCGCTGCAGTGAGGACTGCTGCACCGTGGAAAAGACAGAAAAACACTGTTCAACATGTCATCAGGTTGTCAGTGATCTATGGTGGAATCACTGTCTGCTGCCCCGTGACAGTAACGCAACTGCACGGTGCCCAACATCATCTTATTTCCAGAACAACCATCTAGTGGGTTAAACAGGTTACCCTGTGCTGGTTTACACCAGGTGGTATCCCTTGTCCTTGGAGAATGCTGTCTGACACATCAGTCCAATATTTCCAGGAGGTGGTCAACAGGCCTGAGACTTTTTGAATGTTGACTGCTGTGATCTGTCACAGGTCACAGGAACCACCACACCATGGGTCACCCCAGGTCCTGGATAACAAACACATACAGTAGTGTTCAGAATAAGAGTAGTGCTATGTGACTAAAAAGATTAATCCAGGTTTTGAGTATATTTCTTATTGTTACATGGGAAACAAGGTACCAGTAGATTCAGTAGATTCTCACAAATCCAACAAGACCAAGCATTCATGATATGCACACTCTTAAGGCTATGAAATTGGGCTATTAGTAAAAAAAAGCAGAAAAGGGGGTGTTCACAATAATAGTAGCATCTAATATTGACGCTACAAACCCAAAACTATTATGTTCAAACTGCTTTTTTTATCAATCCTGTGAATCACTAAACTAGTATTTAGTTATATAACCACAGTTTTTCATGATTTCTTCACATCTGTGAGGCGTTAATTTTGTTGGTTTGAAACCAAGAATTTGCTGGTTTACTAGTGTGTTTGGGCTCATTGTCTTGTTGAAACGCCCATTTCAAGGGCATGACCTCTTCAGCATAAGGCAACATGACCTCTTCAAGTATTTTGACATATCCAAACTGATCCATGATACCTGGTATGTGATATATAGGCCCAACACCATAGTAGGAGAAACATGCCCATATCATGATGCTTGCACCACCATGCTTCACCGTCTTCACTGTGAACTGTGGCTTGAATTCAGAGTTTGGGGTCGTCTCACAAACTGTCTGCTGTCTGTGGCCCTTGGACCCAAAAACAACAATTTTACTCTCATCAGTCCACAAAATATTCCTCCATTTCTCTTTAGAGCAGTTGATGTGTTCTTTGGCAAATTGTAACCTCTTCTGCACATGTCTTTTATTTAACAGAGGGACTTTGTGGGGGATTCTTGCAAATAAATTAGCTTCACACAGGCATCTTCTAACTGTCACAGCACTTACAGGTAACTCCAGACTGTCTTTGATCATCCTGGAGCTGATCAATGGGTGAACCTTTGCCATTCTGGTTATTCTTCTATCCATTTTGATGGTTGTTTTCCGTTTTCTTCCACGCGTCTGTTTTTTTTTTTTTTTGTCCATTTTAAAGCATTGGAGATCATTGTAGATGAACAGCCTATAATTTTTTGCACCTGCGTATAGGTTTTCCCCTTTCCAATCAACTTTTTAATCAAACTACGCTGTTCTTCTGAATAATGTCTTAAACGTCCCATTTTCCTCAGACTTTTAAAGAGAAAAACATGTTCAACAGGTGCTGGCTTCATCCTTAAATAGGGGACACCTGATTCACACGTTTGTTCCACAAAATTGACGAACTCACTGACTGAATGCCACACTACTATTATTGTGAACACCCCCTTTTCTACTTTTTTTTACTAATAGCCCAATTTCATAGCCTTAAGAGTGTGCATATCATGAATGCTTGGGTTTGTTGGATTTGTGAGAATCTACTGAATCTACTGGTACCTTGTTTCCCATGTAACAATAAGAAATATACTCAAAACCTGGATTAATCTTTTTAGTCACATAGCACTACTATTATTCTGAACACTACTGTAGGTAGACAGCCGGTCCATCCCCACCTCTCGAATGTCACCATCTGCAGTATCTGCTGCAGCCAGGCAAAATGTGGGCATATCATTGGTCTTTCCCAGCTGCTGGGATCCTTAGCACTGAAGTACCTTCATGCTGGCTCAAGCCCAGAGAAGAGCACCACATGGTCAGAATGTTGGCACTGATGTTCCCTCATGATGCAAGTGATCCTCCTCATCAAAATTTCTCTCAGTAGCCATTTGACACAAAGTTATACCATACATACCCAAGGATCCTCCGGAGGGTGACTCTGAAGGAGACACCAACACCAGGAACAGAGGAGACAAGCAACCACACAACTGACTACTAACAACAGGAGTAGAACAAACCAGAATAACCCAGCAACTGAAGACAAACCAGTGATGAATTTAAATAGTGACATGCAATGAGAAGATGAGAGACAGGTGTGATGATTGTGACTGTGTGTGTTTGTAGGGCCACACCTACAAACAAACACAGGGACGGATAGAGACAGACTGAAACACCAAACCACAAAGAGCTCTGGGGTGAGTAGAACCTAAAACAGACCATAAAGGATGACCAAAGTAAAGGGGAACTCAAGAATGCCTGAAGTGCGACATGCAGAAAAACACAACTAACAGACAGGACATAAGACCAGGGCAGGGGACACACCACAACAGTGTGTGTGTGTGTGTGTGTGTGTGTGTGTGTGTGTGTGTGTGTGTGTGTGTGTGTGTGTGTGTGTGTGTGTGTGTGTGTGTGTGTGTGTGTGTGTGTTAGAGATGTTGTCCCCCCACCCCGTCTGGTTTTCATGCCCCTGATTTATTATGAAGTACCTCCTGAGTCCTGATCCAGACCCCATTAACGTAAATCCAGTATATGTGCTTGACAAGTTCACAGCTCTGTCACACCTTGGGGGGAAAAAACATCTTTAGTCCAAGCTGCTCTTTAATGGTTAAATTCTATATTCATATATTTAAAATTTAAATAAATATATATATTTTATATGGTTCACCAATTCCACTCGCACACGAAACAAAAATGGTGTTAAAGAGCTCTTAAACTGAAAACAAATCACTTTGGCGCAAATTTCATGCACAAATTAATTGGAATAAATCAGAGAGACTTTTCAAAAGGCCGCTCAGCCGTCTGTGCACAGCGGCCAATCTGAATAAACAGCAGTGTTTGGCCGAGTATAAACCAAAGCTTCCCAAGTGGGAAGCTTCAGCGGTGTCAGATGAAGCCCACCCGGAAGAATAAAGGTTAGAGTTCCCTAACATTGAAGTCCATATTAAAATGTCCAACGTCAGAGCAGAAACAAACATGTTTACAGCCTGGAACAAAAACAGTTTTGGTCTCTATAGTTTCCTCTACAGGGGAGTCATTTTTTTTCTTGTTAGTTTAAGATGCTCCAAGCCATAAAGATATGTTGCTGAGTTGTGCACCTTCGCATTTCATAGCATTGTTAGCTCAGTGTCCACTCGCGGCTGCTAGCTGTTGTGTCTGTTTTGAGCATTTTAGTACAAACCCGTGGAATAATCTGTCTTCTTGTAGTGATTATGACAGTGTTGTAGCCGCTGCTGCCAACAATGCGATGCCCAGATACAGGCTTCATAACAGTTCATCAGGATCTCGATAGAGAACCTCAGGGTGATGTCATGCAGGGTTTGTTCAGGATATGTACAGTCTATGTGGAGAATGTGAAGAACCGACTGCTGCCACAGGATGTCTGTGAGGACTGAAACAGTCGTCGTCACCATCAGTTGGTCCTTTAGTCCTTCCTCTTCAGTGTCACACAGTTCTTTCCTTGTCCTTTGTCACATGTCCTTGTACACTTTTGTCATCTGTCCGACTTCTTTACCCAACCGTTAATGAACTTCTTCCTTCACGAGTGTCTTTGTGTTGTGTTCTACCCTCTGCCCCGATGGCACACCCAGTGCCCACACCTGACTTCATGCGGGTACAGGTGCCCTGACACTTACACGACTTTGATCTGCGCATTTGCACGCACTCTGCCGTGCACGAGAGCAAACTTGTTGTAAACTGTGCGCGGCTTTGTGCACGTATGCAAAGAAAATTCACGCATTAATGACGTGAACTTCAAGTGAACATTGTGCAAACAATTAAAAACACTGTGTGTGAGTGAGCATGATTGTGTCAGCGCACCGCATCACAGCGCAGCTTGTCTGAACAATTATAACGAGATGTTAAATAGATCATAAACATACTTTTACAGCCACTCATAAAAGAAAAGAACATGCAACTGTTTTACCAAGCCATTACAATATAAACATGACAAATAATTACCTTTTTAGACAGTTCAAATGCTTTCTCCACCTCATTAAGCGCACTAGAGAGACAGAGAGAGAGAGAGAGAGAGAGAGAGAGAGAGAGAGAGAGAGAGAGATGGAGGGAGGGAGGGAAAAAAGCAGCAGCTGGAACAGTCCTCTGTGATTCCGGGAGTGGTTAGAGGTGTTTTCAACAGCCAACTCAGAGAAAATGATTGATCTGCTATGAAATAATTATTTTATGTGCGCAGCGTCCAGCAACACAATGTGGTGCATCCAGTGGAACAAAGCACAGAGTCCTTCTGGGAACACAGCGGGTGGGATTGTCACAATGATGTGCGTGCAAGTGTGCGTATCAAAGTCGTGCAAGTGTCAGAGCACCTTACCCACATTGTTCATAGCTGTACCCACATTCAACGCCAGTGACATCAAACTGAATGTAACATGATCTAAATCAATGTCCTCTTCTACCGGCGACATCACCTTCACATATAAAATGTGTTTGTAAATATTATTATGACAGTGGCTATTCGTACGTAGCCGTATTCGTATAGTGAACCTCTATTGGTACGAAGCGTCTGTGTCATTGCTCCATATAGGTCACATGATCACGAGGCTACATACGTTTACATGCATTTGCTATTGATACATAGATTCCTAAAGTACATTAACCACAATCACTAATCCTAACCCTAACCATAACACGGTTATTAATACAGCTACCTGTGAATAACCACTTCCTATTATTATTTATTGAAAGAAACTAATTTTAGAAAAATAAGGTTTTTGTGGTGACTTTCAGGTGAATAGTTTTGATTTTTAAAAAAGCTTATTTAATATTCCAATGTAACAGCCTGTTTTCACACCCTAACACTTTAAACATTGAATTAATTAAGTACGAGACAACAGGTGACCTGTGTCACTTTACACTGAGTTTCTTTACGTGGTTCAGTAAACAGTGGGATTCAAACCCTGCTGGGTCGGTCTGTTCACTGAAGCTATGAAGACGTTACAGTGCAGTTTGTGTTTTAGTGGTAACTGCTCAATTAATACAATTTTTGTTGTGTGTTGGGGGGTGTGGCTGGACATTTTGGTGTTCTTTTCTTTTCTTTGCTCTCTAGGTGACATGAAAACTGATTTGTCTGTGGAGAAGGTGCTGGCTGAAGAGTCCTTCACCCTCATCAACATCATGTGAAGCACCTGTGACTGGTGCTCACATGCAGCCTTAAAGACTTTCAGCTGAAGCAGATAATTGGATGGCGTTCTGCATTTAAGTCATGTGTGATTCAAGCAGAACTGCCGGGAACTCGACCTTGTGATGTTCGTTTGTGAGACGCTGAGGACCGCGCCTGGGTTTGACACATCGAGCCCGTGAAGGAGGAAGGGTGAGGGACACATGCTGTCAGCACACATCAGAGGTGATTAAGTATTTGACTAACTGTTGATGGTAACTTGGTATTTTGTTACGCAGTATATTTGAATTGTGATGAGAATGGTGCAGCTTGCTTCTCCCTGCTGTGGCGTGCGGACAAGTGATCCTCCACCTGTTGTGAGAAGCTGCTCATTTGCATAAAGCTTAAAATACAGACCTGAATGTGTTGCTGATAGTGTGTGTCTTTTGAAGGATATTAGTTGTAACTGCTGACTTACCTCACCCCTTCTATCCTTCGCAGAGAGTCGGTTTGTCGCGTCCACCTGGGGGGTGTTTGGCAGTAGTGGTGAGTCCAGGAGCGCCGGGCTTCGATCCTTTTGGGCGCTGGAGAGTGTTCCAGCCTTCACTCCACCAGAAGGACGCTATTTTCGTTTTTACACTTTATTATGCACCAGCGGGTGAAATAAAGAAATTGTTTTTGTTATTGGAACCGCTTTCTGGTTATTTTTAGCGCTGGGTTCCGTCTGACGCAGGTCCGCTCCTCAACCCGCGTCGACACATAACAGTTTTATTGGTATTAAAACATCTTGTTTCACAAGAATGTCTACACTCCTTTGTTATCTTTTGTTCATAATTCATTTCTTTTCTCTGAGTTTCATAAATATAATTTCTCATATGACACAAATATAAACAATGAGCCATTTAAATGGAAACATGCATATTTTTATAGGCAAAGGCTATACGCCCAACCGTTGGGCAGATAAATATAATGTCTTATCTTATTCGCCCAACCATGATCGTGTATTTGACATGTTTTGTGCATCTAAACTACGTATTTTACACCACTTTTTAAGACTCTATTGCAGTGTGTGTTTGACACATTTAACGGCGTCGTCTTTAATTACTGCGAAAACACCGCAGTGGATGAAAACAGACAAACTTCATAAGCATTTTGAATAGAAGCCTGTTAACGACGAAACCGTTTTTGAACAAACAAAACAAACAAAATGCTGCTTGTTGTCTGTAAGATGGTGTTAGTTTGACGTTGTTCCCTGGGTGTGATGAGCCAAACAGAACCGCTTTAGATCACAGCTCCTCTGTGGGCTGCGAACCCTCCTGCAGCTGGTGAGAAAATATCCGCCTTTTTTCCCTCCCGTGTTGAAACCGGAAGTGAGCTTACAAGCTCGATCATTGGTTGGTTGTGGTTGGGCGTATATGCTCTCGTATTTACTTTATTGACCCAATGGTTGGGCTTATAGCCGCTCTCATTTTTATAACTACCATTATTGTTCTATGTGAGGTAAAAGAACATTCAATTAGTAATACTTAGTGCTGAAATTCAGCAAACTATATTTACAGTTCATCCAGAAAGTATTCACAGCGCTTCACTTTTTCCTCATTTTGTTATGTTACAGCCTTAAGGCACATGGCAGCCCACCTGGAGTTTGACAAAAGGCCCCTGAAGGACTCTCAGACCAGGAGAAACAAAATTCTCTGGTCTGATGAGACAAAGACTGAACTCTTTGGTGTTATGTTTGGAGGAAACCAGGCACCATCCCTACAGTGAAGCATGGTGGTGGCAGCATCATGCTGTGGGGATGATTTTCAGCAGCAGGAACTGGGAGACTAGTCAGGATTGAGGGAAAGATGAATGCAGCAATGTACAGAGACATCCTGGATGAAAACCTGCTCCAGAGCGCTCTGGACCTCAGACTGGGGCGACGGTTCATCTTTCAGCAGGACAATGACCCTAAACACACAGCCAAGATATCAAAGGAGTGTCTTCAGGACAACTCTGTGAATGTCCTTGAGTGGTCCAGCCAGAGCCCAGACCTGAATCTGATTGAACATCTCTGGAGAGACCTGAAAATGTCTGTGCACCGACGCTCCCCATCCAACCTGATGGAGCTTGAGAGGTGCTGCAAAGAGGAATGGGCCAAACTGTCCAAAGATAGGTGCACCAAGCTTATGGCATCATGTTCAAGAAGCCTTGAAGCTGGAATTGCTGCCAAAGGTGCATCAACAAAGTACTGAGCAAAGACTGTGAATACTTATGGACATGGGATTTCTTGTTTATTATTTTTAATCAATTTGCAAAAATAAAAAAAACTTTTTTCATGCTGTCATTATGGGGTGTTGTGAGTAGAATATTGAGGGGAAAAAATGAATTTCATCCATTTTGGAATAAGGCTGTAACAGAGCAAAGTGTGGGAAAAAAAAGTGAAGTGCTGTGAATACTTTTCTGGATGAACTGTATGTGGATGACACTGAGACTACTTAACCACATTTTTGGACCTGCAGAGGGTTCACAGCAGGTATCCCCAGTGATTAGACAGACAGACAGACAGACATAGAGTTGAGATGAACGCATCAACATGGTTTTGACAGTTTCTTTTGTTGCTGCAGTCTGTGTTTTTACACGTGTGACTAATAAAATGAAGTGGTAAATTCTCTCGTTCAGCCAAACAGTTGTATTTTATGTTCCGCTGAGTGCAGCTGTCAGACGTCTATGCGTTGGTAAAAACGGACAGTACGTGTGAGTGCGAGGAAGGCTTTTGCAATGGACACAATGTTTACTGATAAAACATGATGGTTTCTTTTCAACGCCAGCAGTTGAGAAATGGTTTCGTCCGGCAGTGGGACACACACACACTGTGGACGTCCATTGTTTACTCTCGCGGCTTCAGCTGTTTCAATGTGAAGCAGAAGACAGCTGGAGTGTTTCACAGATGTAGAACATGAAATCATACTTTTTTTTATTTTGGGATGAAATGTTTGTCTTACAAAACAATTTGGTTTAGGTTTCAGTGTCTGTAAACTCCCTTTGCACATTACACCGTCAATTTGCCCCCAATGTTGAGGATTGCATGCTAGGTGGGGCGGGGGCTCACTTTTAAAAGTTGCTCTAGCAGTTATTCTCAAACCTGTAGTAGTATTGCAGCAGATAAATAATCGTGCAATTGGTGATCAGTAAATATGTGCAGTATTTCCTGTGAAAAGAAGGAAAATTCAATCAGACCTCATTCATTTTTCCTGCTTCAGACATCAAAGGTCAGCCAAATGTCATCATCTCCATGCAGTCATTAGGGGGCAGTATTCTCCCCATCAGAATTTACAGTATGAAGTCGTTTTATGAACATAAGTCGGCGTTGTGTCCATTCTTAGAATGGTTATGTTGTGATGACCACACAGCCGAGACGGATGCTACCACGGAAACTATTATGAAGAAAACCACCAGGTTTGAAACATTTGTCAAAGAGCTGAAAAATTCAGTTTTGTGATGATGAAACAGAGAGTGCCGTGTGTGCACATCCTCATGTGACAGAGATCAGGTCGAGGTCCAGTGCCAATGTCCAACCATTGCCTAATGAAGCTCTGGCCAGAAGACACGGTGTCCATGTTATGTCCCATACAGACCCCTCTCACAGTCAGAAACAATCACAACACCTGATCCTGGTCCTAAAGTTGATTTCCAAGCTTGATGATGTTTGCTGACACTCAGATACATGAGGTGTACAGCCAGTGCAGTCTGAGTGCTGTTCTCAAGCCCGAGTAAATGAGGAAGGGCATGCACTGTAAATCAAATCTCAGTCAAAATTGGGCACACAAGCCAGTACATTCAGTCCCACACCCGGATAAATGAGTTTGGTTGACTCTGGAAGGGCATCATGGACAAAGTTGGCCAACCCAAGCACCACACACTCATCTTCAACCGCTCACTACAATTAGGGGTCGCAGGGGTGCTGGAGCCTACCCCAACAGTTATACAGTGTGACGCGGCTTCACCCTGGACAGGATGCCAGCCTGTCGCAGGGTCACATACATACAAGCAAATACATTCACGGACAATTAAGTTTCATCGAACCTGCATGTCTTTGGATGTGGGAGGAAGCCGGAGCACCCAGAGGGAACCCACACAAACACGGGAAGAACATGCAAACTCCACATCGAAAGGCCAGAGATGGGAATCGATCCCATGACCTTCTTGCTGTAAAGCAACAGTGCTAACCACTAAGCCACCATGCTGCCCCTCAAACTAAACATGCAGATCACAAATGTCCATGCCACATTGGTAAAGGCCTGAGTTATGAAGAATTGTGATAGTCTGAGAGATGATGAAAGTACACAGCAGTACAAGAAGATGCAGCATAAGGTGAAGGTGTGGTAAAGGCAAAGGAAAGAGCAGCTAGCTGTGCATGAAGTTAAACACTAAGGAAGGAGAAAAGGACTTGTACCAACTGGCCAAACAAATCGACCGAGCATGAAAAGATGTGCAGCAGGGTACGGTGATAAAGAATGCAAAAGGTCATGTGCTAAAAGGTGAGGAGAGTGTGTTTGAAAGGTGGAGGTAGTATTTTGAGGAGCTGATGAATAAAGAAAAGGAGAGAAAGGATGGATGATGTGGAGAGAGTAAAGAAGGAAGTGCAAGAGGTTAGTAAGGATGAAGTGAGGGCTGCTGTGAAGAGGCTGAAGAGTGGAAATGCAGTTGGTCCAGATGACATTGCAGTGGAAGCATGGAAATGTCTAGGAGAGATGTCATTGGAATTTCTAAACAGATTGTTTAATAAAATGTTGGAAAGTGAGAGGATGCCTGAGGACTGGAGATGAACTGTACTGGTTCCTATTTTTAAGAACAAGGGTGATGTGCAGAGCTGCAGTAACCACAGAGGCATAAAGTTGATCAGCCACAGCATGAAGTCATGGGAAAGAGTAGCAGAAGCTAGGCTTAGAAAACAGGTGAAGAGAATGCTCTCAGAATACTGTTGGAGAAGTACGGAGAAGGCCAGAAGGAGTTACTTTGTGTGTTTGTGGATTTAGAGAAAGCTTATGATAGGGTGCCAAAAGAAGAGTTGTGGTATTGTATGAGCAAGTCTGGAGTGGCAGAGAAGTATGTGAGGGTAGTGCAGGACATATACAAGAATAGTGTGACAGCAGTGAGTAATGATGTTCATTCAAGGTGAAGGAGGGATTACATTAAGGATGAGCTCTGAGTCCTTTCTTGCTCACAATAGTGATGGACAAGATGACATATGAAATCAGACAGGAGTCTCCATGGACTATGATGTTTGCAGATGACATTGTGATCTGTAGTGAGAGTAGAGAGCAAGTTGAATCTAGTCTGGAGAAGTGGAGATATGCTTTGGAGAGAAGGGGAATGAAAGTCAGTCGGCTCAAGACTGAGTCCATGTGTGTGAACGGGAGGGAGCCCAGTGGAATAGTGCAGTTACAAGGAGTAGAACTGATGAAAGTAGATGATTTTAAATACTTGAGGTCAACTGTCCAAAGTAATGGAGAGTGTGATAGAGAGGTGAAGAAGAGAGTGCAGGCAGGGTGGAGTGGGTGGAGAAAGGTGGCAGAAGTGATTTGCAACCGAAGAATATCAGCAAGAGTGAAGGGGAAAGTTTACAAAACAGTAGAGAGACCAGCTATGTTGGACGGCTTAGAGACAGTGACACTAACAAAAAGACAGGAGGCAGAGCTGAAAATGTTGAGATTCTCTTTGGGAGTGACGATGGACAAGATTAGAAATTAACATATCAGAGGGACAGCTCAGGTGGGACAGTTTGGAGACAAAGTCAGAGAGGAGAGACAGATGATTTGGGCATGTGCAGAGGAGGGACCCAGGGAATATAGGGAGAAGGATGCTGAGGATAGAGACACCAGGCAGGAGGAGAAGAGGGAGGACAAAGAGGAAGTTTACGGATGTGTTGAGGGAGGACATGCAGGTGGTTGGCAAAAAGAATCAGATGTCTTAGCTTATCTGTCCTCACTGCGATGTTCTAAAATGCCGTTTAACAAATTGGTAACCATAAAGAGTTCAGTGTTAATTCCAGAGGCCGCATCTGAGCTTGAAGCCGTGTGAGGTCCTGGTGAAGCGCAGCCGTGTGAACTTCAGCCGTCTTTTGCCGTATGCCAGTGAACGCCCGGCAACGGACAACACAGAAACAGTTTGGCTTCGGCTTCAACAATAAAAGTTTCTCACAGACGCTGTGCCAGCTTCAGGGGGGCTGTCGGCCTGATCCAAACGGCCTGCACACTTTATGGAGAGTTTGTGGTCATTATCCTCGTCCTGTGAAGTCTGGTTCTCGTTTATTCTGCAGGTTTATTCTGTGTTTTGGTCCAAACATCTGATGCGAGTTAGCGGCGCTGCAGCAGTGGGCGGCTTCTCTCCACAAACCATCCGTAATGATCCGGTGGGCCGCTCTGACCGGGTTACAGAACCGCTCCACTTCTCTGCTGTCATAACACAAGACTGAAGACAATCACGATAATAAGACACGCGCGAGCCAGTCCACTGACAACACGTCACTACACGGGAAACACTGTTAGAAAAGTAATATTTTTATTAAACATACGTACACAGGCATAAATTAAAACAAAGAACACTGAATGAAAAAAAAATAAAAAAATCAAATGATACCAAAGATTTTACAAGTCTGCTACAATCTGGAGACAAAATGTTGATTTTGGTTTTGGGGAGTCCACACCAAAGTGTCAGGAAGAAGGTCCATAAATACAATTTAAAGAGAAAATTCCTCTGTTGAAATAAGTGTGTCTACGGCGCCCCCTAAGTGCTGCTTAATAAACGTCACAGAGACATAAAACAGAAATGACGTCACGGCCGACGCGTCACCTGAGCAGCGACTCGCCGCTGAACTTCTACAACTCATAAATAAATATTTAGTGCATATTCCCATTGACCTCACCGAGGAGCCAAACGGAAAACAAACGTTAAGTTAAACCAAACTCAGTCTGGTCCCCCTCGTTACGGGGACGAGGGTCTGCTTGTGTCACTTAGGGTCAGACAGTCCAGCTATCTGCAGTTTGCTCACTTGCTCCGCCCATAATCGCCGTGAAAAAAACCAACACATGGTTTCCTGTGCAGAGCTGTTTACTCGTGAACCCGTTTACTACGGCTGAACTGGACTGGGACAGAAAAGACTAGACGATTCATCCAGAAACTGTTCGCGGAGGTCTACGTCTAAGGTCTTTTCACGTTGCCATGGAGATTTTGAGGGCAACAGGAATCAGACTTAAGGACTTTTCGTCATTGCGAGTGAAAATTAAAGAACAGATGAAATGGTTTTTGACAAACAATTTGACAAATCTGTTCAAACGTGTCTGAACGTGCACATTTGCAGATGTTGACGCAGCACCTCCGCTGGATAGTGGGACAGATGGTAACACGTCCATTTACGTGGACAACAGTCATAAGTGTAAAATAAAAAGTACACTGTTGCATTTCTGGGTTTGGCCTTTATGACATCACATTTCTTTGTTTCTCCTTTGAAACTAGTTGGGTGTAAGGACACACTCACACAACCACATGACAGCGCCACTGTTCCCGTTACTTTCTACAAAGTCATCTGTGACGGATGATTAACTTTAAACAAACAGATTACATGTTCTGTTTCCTGTTTGCATATTTTATAAATCATTTGTGAGTCTTCTGAAAGTTCATTCATTCATTTTATGCCACTTATCCAGCAGACCAAGCAGCTCATCCCACATTTCCCTATCCTCATCCAAATCCTCATCCCCTTCCCAAGCCAGCTGGGAAATATAATACCTCCAGCATGTCCTGGGTCTTCCCCAGGGGTCTCCTCCCAGTTGGATGTACCTGGGGGCATCCTCACCAGTTGCCCAAACCACCTCAACTGGCTCCTTTCAATGTGAAAAAGCAGCGGCTCTACTCAGAGTCCCTCCTGTGTATTCAAGCTTCTCACTCTGTCCAGGAGTGCAAGTCCAGATACCCAGCAGAAGAACCTCATTTCCATTGCTTGTATCTTGATCTTATTCTTTCAGTCATTACCCAAAGTTCATGACCCTAGGTGAGGACGGGAGCAAAACTTGACAGGTAAATTGAGAGCTCTACTTTCCGGTTCAGGTCCTTCTTCATCACGATGGCGCAGTACAGCGTTCGTAAAACATCAGACGGCAAATCGGTCCATCAATCTCAAGCTCCAACTTAAGCCCCGGTCACACGACACTAACGAAGGACAACAAAGTCCAAACGAAACAAGAAAATCCAGACTTTCATTGACTTTTGGACACATTGTTTAACCTTCATTCAGCTTCATTCTTGCAGCTGGCGCCTTGTCAGAATTTTTAAACTGTTGAAAAATTTAAACAAATACCGACAACCTCAATTTGTCCAAATTTCGTTTTTCATTTGTTCTTGACAGTTTATCATTTGCTTAGTATTTGTAACATTAGTGTTTCATTTAACTTTTGTCCAACGCATCGAACGAAGGTTGATGATATCTGAACAAGTCAATAACTAAGGCTTTGATAAGCTGAACGAAACATCCTTATATTGCTGATTAAGCGTTCATTTTTGGAATGAAAAAGCAACATTGTCATACATAAACAACAGTGTTAAGAAGGTTTTATCAACTACTTTAACTATTTACACACATTTCATCCATTTGTGGCTGACCCGCATGTGCGTGCCTTTGGGAGTAGCCTTCGTCTGACACAGACAGCTCCCCATGGCTGATACCATGGACTCGTCAGGACAAGTATTATCACAGATAAAGTGTACAACAAGATATACACACGCCGGGAGAACTCGGAATGTGAAGAGAAACATAACTTGTTAAGACCAACAAAAACTCGTACCTGTAAGTACTGCGGCCATGAGGACGAGGCTGGCTGCGCTTGGTCTTATACCCGCTTTCAGTCACATCATCGTGAATGTTTCATGTTGATTCCATATCGATGCTCATTTTTCTTCGGTTAGTTTCAGTTTTGTTTTGTTGACATTTTCACAGACACTGTCAACAAATTTCATTTTAAGTTCTGTTCGACTTCGCTTGATTCGCAAGATTTTCGGTGATGGGAAAAATGTAGACTCTTCTGTCCACCTTTTCGCTACGGTTTTGACTTTCAGCCTTCGTCCGGCTATCACCGTTGCTGTGTGACCGGGGCATAACCCCCACTCATGAACAAGACCCCGAGATACTTACGAGATATTAACTTACGAGATACTAACCATCACACTACTTTTTAAAACAAACATGAGTCCATACAGGTTTCACGATACAATTATCATCAATACACCCCTAGAAATACGCATCATTAAAAAAAATAATAAAAATAAAAAAAAGAGTCTCACTGACGAACCACTGAACCAACAGACGGGGGCGCACTGATGCAAAACACACAGGACGGACAGGAGCTATGCATCCTGCCGTTACCCAAAAGGCCACTCTCTGCCCAGCTCAGACAGTACAGTGTGCAGCATGTGTCCTGTAGATGCATGAACCAGTTTTCCCTCAGCTGATTCTCCTCTTGTGGCTTTTTTTTTTTTTTTTTTTTTTTTTTTTTTTTTTTTTTGAATGAGTGCAAATGTGCAGGTGGAAGGCATGTTGTGCAGAACATACATGTAGTCCCGCGTGAACGTTCCTGTGGTCATGACAGTGGTGCGGGTTTTACCAGCCAATACACCTATTCCAACACAACGACACCGTGTGTGTGTGTGTGTGTGTGAAGTGCACATTTCAGGCTGACATGATCAATGTACAAGCTGGTCCTGGATCAGCGCAACGGCAAGAAACGCTGAATGTCACCGAGACGTTTTCAAAGTTACCAAATGAAGATATAAAAAGTAAAAACTCCAGTGCTGTTTTGGACGATGCTGAGCGCGTTCCGAAGGTGACGCTCCTCCTCTCTCTTACAGATGTGGTGCTGAGACACGCTGTCAACGAATACCGAAGGACTCCAAAGCTGTTTGGCAAAGAGCAACGCAGAAATAAACAACTATACAGTACAATAAAATAATTCTTTTTACATTACAAATCGTTCATCTTGCACAGTGGTTCTTTGGCACATCAAATGTTCAGTAGCATGTTCACGCCCCACACATTTACGCTTTAGTTACCCAACTTTATGGCCCCGAAATACGTCCCTTCCCCCTGGGGGTCCAGCATCCACGCGTTGGAAACGTTGACAAAGAGCGCGTCGCCCTCCTCCAGCCGGAGGCCTCGGCCCTGCTGGGCGCAGTACATGTTGTAGTCCGTGTTCTGCCAGTGTACCGTGCTGCCCACCTTCGTCAGCATGCTCGCCCTTCTGTTATGTTTGATGCTCTCGTGGAAAATGTACTGGATGAGCTGGGCGTTGCTCACGTCCACTGGCTTGATGCCAGCCTGGTCGTTGTCCTCTGGGTTGTACTTGTAGTAGCGAAAGCAGGTTTTGGCATAAACGTAGTAGAAACCGGAGTCCATGACCACCAGTTTTCCATTCTGGTAGCCCATCCTGTGGCGGTATCCGTGCGCCTCATCCCAGTCGATGGTTATTTCCTTTGGCTCGCCCTCTGCACAGAAACAGCAGCAGATTAGACACAGAACACAGCCGGCATTCATCAAGTCATCAATTCTGCTACATAAACTGGGGCGCTCATGAAGCTAAAGGTCACATTTCAGGTTTTTCTAGGTCAAAGAATAAGAAGCCAGAGTACGTACTCTGCGGTCAGCGAGCCCACTGCTGCTTATCACCAGATACTGAAGTGTGAAGGGGATGAACGTCTGTGACTTCCCTGGACAGACGTGTGCAACCAGAGCCGATCCCCGTTCACAGCCGGCTGGACTAAGAACATCAGATTCACCGAGATCCCAGATAACGATGCTAAACTCTGTCGGAAAACCAAACGCTAACGCCTGGGGGTGGAGAGCGTTTTGCAGGTGATTTACTGAGACAAACAGCGGGCGGTAACGAGACGCAGACAAATCTGCACGTCTGTGGGTGTAAATGAAATTTATTCAGCCACTTGGAGAAGGAAGCAGAATTATTCACGTTTCTTTAAACAATGCGGCGGGAACAGGAACTAAATGTCTGACACAGGAGACTGTTGTTCGTTAGTTTGTTGTAAAAGCATCACAAGCGTGTCACATGCGCAGAGCATCGCGTCCCACACAGACACCGATACATGTGTCCGTGTGCAGTCCACCTGGAGCGTACGGAGACATTTATTCTTAAATAAGCACAAAACAAACCGTCAACTCCTTAAATATGACCAACATTTACAACCAGTTTTTTAAATTCTATGTACGAGGAGGCGGAGTCTCAGCTGCTGTCCATCGAGTGCAGTAAGTTAACAAAAAAAGGTTTTAAACGCACATAATACAGATTCCATCAGCACCTGCTAAGTTTCTTGTTGAACCTGGTAAACTGTGTTGCTATCTGCGTGCCCCCCCCCCCCCGAATTTTGCACACTCGGGTGGACAAACCCCAAATTACATGTTCATGACAGTAAACACGCTAAATGGACAATAGATGAAAGACACAATCCTCAGTCTGCACTGTGAGTAAGGCAGCATGCTTTTCTTTTTTAACACGTGCCACCGTGTTTCAGCACATAAAAACCTTCAGTAAATCATACTCCAAGTGTTTTGTCCAAGGACACACAGGTAGCCTGACTGGGAATCAGACACAGGTCTAAATTCGTGACTGCTGTTCCACTTGACAGACTCAGTCTGTCAAGGTTAAATCAAAACAGTGAAACAGTGATGAATAAATCAGGTCACATCATTTCATAGATTTACTGCAGCAGCGGCTCTCTTCCTGCGCGCGCACACACACACACACACGTCAAGGCCCAGCAGGCTCTCAAATACAGTCCTGACCTGAGTTATTCCCACTCCTGAATATAGAATATCAATGGACCAGGCTGCTTTTCTGAAGTTTTCTAAACTTTTTCAGTGAATGTGGGAAAAGAATGAATTCCAGCAATCAAAGGACATTACAACACTGCACAAAAATCCCAAATTCAGCTGGCCTTGTTTGGTGTCATTTTTTTCAGCACAACCTCACCTGTGTGACTTTACAGTTTTTCTTCCATTCTGACATACTGCATTAAAACAGTGACCCTAAATTCACCCCATGACCTAAAATTTGAATAAGAAAAAAGTTAATTTTATTTTTTTAAATGTGACAGCTAAAAATATGTTTAACAAACCATTTTTATCATTTGAAATGCAAGTTGAAGGCCCTTCGGCTGCTCCCTTGTTTTCACAGCAGATCAGAGGTGGATCTGCATGTCGATTTGGCACAGGTTTTACGCCGGATGCCCTTCCTGACGCAACTCCACATTACATGGAGAAAGCAGGGGTGGGGTTTGAACCGGGAACCTTCCACACTGAAACCAAGTGCACTAACCACTTGGCCACCACCCCTGCCTGCAAATATAAATTGTAAATTCCAAACATATATGTAAAAATGTAGCATAAACAAAGTTATATATAGGCTACCTTTGTAGCCCTGTGACACCAAGTCCCTGCAGTGACCTTCAAGTTCAAACTAAACAACAGCGTTTCCATGACGACAGAGAAGCCAGATCTCAGCAGAATCCAATCAAAGATTTGATTGGAATCTGATTAATTGGCTAAAAGAATGTTGGTGACAAATACGAAGCAACGGAGCCGCGGTCTATCAGGTTTTCCATGTCCACGGTCAGTGACAACAACCCTGTCACGGCTTATGAACCCAAGAACAGTTTGTTCTCTAAATGCTCACAACATCAGTGTAGGTTTTAATATCAAAGAAGGTGGAAACAGGTGAGAAAAAAGATGAATCTCTATTTATTTATTGCATTTTGTTAATCTCAGTCCCATCTTTTACACACACGGTGCCTCCTTTGACCTTCAACCTCTCACTACAGTTAAGGCGGCTTCGCCCTGGACAGGACGCCAGTCTGTCACACGTACAGACAATTTAAAGTTTCCAGTCCATCTAACATGCATGTCTGTGGATGTGGGAGGAAGATGGAGCACGCGGAGGGAACACGCAAACTCCACACAGAAAGGACTCAATCCCATGACATTCTTGCTGTGAGGCAACAGTGCTAACCACTAAGACACTGTGCCGCCCTGTGTTACTGTTGGATGATTTCTCAGAAAATAAGTCGCAGGACCTGTGAAACTAGTAAAACAGGGTAAGTGGAGTTCCAGCCAACGGCATCTCAAAAGGACGATTTAGAGTTGAATTAAAAAAGGGAAAAGGAAATGTGTTTGGCTTAAACCTTTTCTTCCTTTGTACCATCAGGTCACATCAACACTGACACTTTGTATATTTACTGCTTGTACCGAAAAACACGGTCAATTTACTGTGAAGTATTTTTAAACTGCAAACCGCCTGTTTCCGCTGATAGTAATAATCACAACCCCCCGACCCCCCTTTGTTTTTGTCTTCTTTGGATCTGCTCCGATCTTGTGTCTTTCTGGAGTTCATCATATATCAATCAAACATTAACATGAAGGATTTTGAGGGACTAACTCTTAGCGTATTCCTGCTGGATCCTGATTGGAAGATGGGCTGATGGGAGGCCGTCCTTTGGAGTTTTACACCGTCTCTGCTTCCTTGGGTCTCTCAAAGCGTTCAGGACCGGTTCCGTCTGGACGTCCTGAGGAAAACAGAAAGAAAGAAAAAAATAAATCATCTCTCAAAAAGTGCTGAATGGACACATTAAACACAGAGAGATGGACACCGTGCTTCTGATCCGGTTACAGCACAACGCCATGAAACCCGGGTCTGTGTGGTCCAACATGCTGTTTATTCAAACACAACTCAGAACCGCATGATCAGAAGGATCAACCACAACAAGGGCATTGATGGTTCTTTCTTGGTTCCACAGATACCAGAACCAGTAAACAGAAGTCCCACGTGAGCCCGGTGGCCTCTCACGGGTCTGAGGCGCTGAACTTGCGTGACAGTAAAGTCTGATGTTACGAGTGAACCGAAAAAGTTAAGTTGTTCTTCTGAGCGCTGTGGAGAATCCACGGAATAACAAAGTCTCCTCATCCTGGTTTGGAACCTTTTCCAAATCAATATAAAACTGGACATAAAAAGCCCTGAAATACAAAGGACAAAATTATCACCCCCCCCACCCAGACATTTAACATTTTCCAAATGCTTTTTTAAAAGAAGGGATTTTCAACACAGCGTTTCTAAACATTTATAAACATCCTCATTTTATTTTGAATGTTTACATTTTTAATCAAATATGGCTGTCGGGTATCGCGAAGGCTTTGCGTCTGTCCGTCCGTCTGTATAAGTCCAGTTACTGCCACAGTCTTCAAACTCACAGGGAACATTCTTGGGACACACAAGTTCAAAGATGGCTAACCTTGGCCTATTTTAAGAGGTCAAAAGGTCACATTCTGTTTAATCTGTTCCGTTGCCTCTTTTTTTTTTTGGAGTGGCTGAGGTGACAGCCAATCAGAGTAGAGCTGCAACGTGATGTCAGTGGCTGATCTCTCTAAAAACACTTCATTTGTGTGTAAATATAACCTCTTTGTCATATATTATGTAAAAGGCAGTGAGAAATAAACACTTCTAAAACTGAAAACACGGTTTTTGTAACCTGACAACACCTGGAGTCATTTAAATGACATTTCACAGATGTCAGCATGCTCGCTAAGTTCAGCTAACTTCTGCTCGTCACAAGCTCATAAACGTACATATTGTTTATGATCGATTGATTGATAAATTGATTGGGGGTTTTTATTGAACAGGCACAAATTCTAAGACAATCAGATCGTAATAATTAATGTATCATTATGTGTATATATACACACACACACACACACTTTGCACTGGGACACCAATTAAACAATTGCAAATTATAATGAAGACAATGCTCATATGGCCGAGAGAGTATTTTCATTTCACTTTGTACACAGAATCAAAATTATTTCACAAAAGCCTAAAATTACCAGGATCTAAATAATGAGCCTCCTGATGCTGACAGTCAGCTGTGTGTGTTTTCTGCTGGACAACAACCTGCAGGCATTTGTTGTAGTTTTCATCTGAGTCGTCGGCTGTCTTTGGCAAGTTTTTTTACCCGGTGCCTTCTACATGACAGTTAACGTGTTCTCTCACACACACACGTGCCTGTGATTTTTTTTATGTTTTTTGTTTTATAAAAAACCAACAACACAATGAAAAGTGTCATAAAAAAGTCATAATACAAATTAAATGTTTATTTTTTTTAATTACCAATGAAAGCGTTGCGTTGTGGTTGTAGCTAGCGGTGACTTAGACTTCACTATGTGCGCTCGCGAGGTCAAACGAAGCACTGCTTCATAACATAGTTTGGTTCACTGAATACACACATCAAACAATGTTTGAAGAAGATAAAAGTCTGTATTCGTGTCTGGAGGTGTGTTAACCACCACGTAGGTCAGGACAGATTCTGCAGGTACACAAAATCTGTTGCCCTTTTAAATTTGCCTCCTTCAGCTACGACCTGAACACATCATGGTGCACCATCACCACTGGTGACAACCGCAACACGACGACTTCCTGATCCACAGTCTGAGCCGGGCACATGGCTGTCAGTCAAAGTTCGGCTGAACACGTGTTTGTTTTGTCATTTAAAGGTAACTATCAAAGTCATGACTCACAGAAGGTCTCAGGAAGTGAACAAACACCAGTTTAAAGGCTGAAATCTGCTCCAAGTCACTGTGTTGTTCATGACATTACAGAGACCACAGCCTCAACCTGGCGCAGGCCCGGCGCAAACATCCTGTCTGACAGCCAGTCCAGAGAGGACAACTCCTCAGCAAACCTCCGGACAGACAGCGGCGGGCTCAGAGCCACCGGCAGCGTGAACCCGATGGACTCGTCACTGACACCTCATAAAGCTCCCAGCATGCCTCACAGGAAACAGCTAACGCTGCAGGCCAGGCGGGCCCCAATGGGGCGTGGCCAAGCAAACAAAAACGCATCATTTCAAAGGAAATTTAAGTATCATGGGAACCCAAACTCTTTTTGTTCTGTTGTTTTACTTCCTGGAAGCGTTTTCCTTTGACTTGGTGAAATCGGTGCCAAACGCCTGACGGCGCCTCCCAGAGAGAAATACGGAAAAACCAACAATGAAGAACTCTGGGTCTCATGCTGCTGATGCTAATCTCAGGCGGCTTCAGGCTTTCAGCAGAATAATAAAGTGATCAGCGGCTTTGACTGACAGCGCACCACCACGGGGCCGCCGCGCACACCTGCTGGATTTGGTGGCCTGCCTGTTTGATTCCCAAGCAGGCAACTAAAATACTGGTAGAGAAGGAGAGAAAACAGCGCCCGCCTTCAGGGATCCTGCAGCATTAGGAAAGAGACGATTTAAGATTTTTTTTATGCAATAAGGTTGAGGTACAGACAAGATCTGCTGGTACTGGTGCCGGTAGCTCAGGCGGTGCAAAGGGGACAAGGACAGAACCACAGCAGAGACCCGCCGTGTGCTGGAGCACTGATTTTGCCGTCTTGTTTCTCACACAATGGCCCTCCTGCATAAAATTCAGCGCTCTTTGAACATAATCTCTGGTCTGGGTTTAAGCCGCTCTGCAAAATCATCCTGAAAAAAAAAAAAAACAATTGTCTTTAAATTTACATTTCTCTGTGTCTCCACGTTACATTGTGGGAGCTGAAAGAGGGTTACTGGCTCCGTTGATGTGGTTTTCTTTATCATTACGTTGGAACCCCAAGTGAAAACAAGGGAACAGCCAAAGGGTCTTACTATGAGAGACTTAAAGATATTAATGTTTATTTTGATGTTTTTAATTGATTTATGAAAGAAAGTCTGACTTGCTGTCATGACATTTTTAAGACTTTTTCCAAATCAATTAAGACGTTATTTTTAGATGATCTAATTCATGACCTTTTTAGAGTGTTTGAGGGCTCTGCAAAAACCCTCTGTCTTACCATCATTACCACAATGAAGATGCCCATGAGCAAGGCCCTGCTCAGATCAGACTGTGAGCACCAACCCTCCAGAAAAACACAACACAGTGTGGAGAGCCCCCAAAGCATGATGGGAAAGCACATTGAAGTAATACATAAATAAGCACAGGCTATGATTAATAGGAGGACGGGGTAGCTGGGGTCAGCCAGGGGTCAAACTCACCTCTATGGGCTGCTGTGGTGCCGCAGACAAATCCACCTGGAAACAGAAAGAGAAGGGTCAGAGGGGTCACAGCAGACACAAAAATGACAGACAGCCAATTACGTCACTGGAAAATGTAGCATGCTACAAGTAGTACAACAATAACCAATCACATCGCTGAATAATAGAGATCACTGCAAGTACTTTATATTCAAGACTATAAATTGTGGTTTTGTTTTGGGGTTTTTTTTAACTTCTTTGGGTGGTCCTGTGACTTACCTCCCAAAGCAACTGATATGCAGAAAAATGACCATTTTTTATGGCCACGAGATGGCACCATGTATGTGTGTGACAAGCTGCCTCCATACACTCATCAAAAAGAGGTATTTCACACTCCAGAGCAGAAGGTGGTGGTAATGCACCATTATGCTGATGTCAACTGTTGTAAAACAGGAATACCAAGATCTGAATGAGAGAAATTAACAAATCAGGCTCTCAAACTGAAAGACCACACTCTTCAACAATTAACCATCGTATTACTTGGTGCTCCACTTCTTTGGACTTTGTGGGGCAGCCAGAACAGCTACAGGGGACCTCTAGGCTAACTAATGAACTAAGGTAAGGCTAACTATAGTGTCTGAAAAACATACAGGTGTTTTTAAAAGTTTTATTACATTTACGGCCTGACGTACTAAGATCCCAGACAGTGAGTACTAAATTACATGAGCAATCTAGTTGTTGGCATGTTGTGGTGGAGGCAGTGTTTTGAGTGATTTATTAAGCTTAAATGTGCAATTCATAGCAGGCAGTGACATGACATAGGCTATAGTTTGTAAATGAGGCCATAAGTGCAAAATGAAATGAAATCAGCCACATAATTTGCTGGATGCAGGTGCGAGGCACATCTTTATTCAGATCTAATATACACTGAAGACAACTCAGTACTTCAGTCGTAGAACAGTTCATTGACTTATCTTAGGCTGTCTATATTTTATTTACCATCAGTATTTCTTCAGTGTTTATCAAATCTATTTTTCAAATTGATGACACACTGTGCTGGTTCTACGTCATCCAGCAGGCTGTTCCATGTATCCACCACTCTCACTGTGAATGAGAATTTATTTAAATGCAGACGCGACCTTCTTTTAAATAATTTCTTGCTGTGAGTCCTGTCATCTTATGATAATGGGGGGGGGGGGGGGATCAAGGCATTCAGTTTGTGCTTCGTTACACACAAACTCTGCCACATAACTGAATGTGTTCACCTGTTACACATGGAGAAATTTATTCTTAAAGAAATACACCTGATTTTTCTTTGTATGGAGGGGTGGGGACCCCTATAAATTAACGCCAGGGCTTCAAACTCCCAAATTACAGGCTCAGTTTCATTTTGATCTTGATAAATCATGTTTTGTGTGCAAATCTCACCTATTTACATGTTCCCTCCCAGAATTTTGTGCACTCATGTCGACAAACCCCAAACTGCATATAAGGCAAACATGCTAAATGGACAATATTTGCTAGTTTGCAGTGTACGTGTACATTTGTGCACATTTTTACATGCACACAAACCTTCAGTTAGACTGTCAGTGAGGTAAACGTGAGCTCCTTTTTGACGTTTTCACCTGTTCTGTACAGACAGCAGTAGTTTACGCCAGAGATCTTTTCGCCTCATACAACAGCAACTTTAAGATGATTTTTTTTTGGTAATGTTTCAGGCTTGAAATGCAGCAATGGATGAATATGAACGAATGAAATGAAGTTGACTACAGATAAACATAATATCTTGGGTTCATATTGTTTTTGTTTTTTTTTGTTCATGTTGATAATGTGATAAATGTGAGCTGTGGTTAAAGCTGCAGTTACTTATTTGTGTCAGGAGACATGGCAACACTGCACCCAACAGCAGAAAGGGGTGGAGTCAGAAATCCTGGACTTGTGGAACCAGTGAGGGACACAAAAGTGAAGGTGAGGATCAGTCATCGGGGAAAGCTGCCGACAGTGAGGGTCATGTGACTGATGCAGCTGGATGACAAACCAGCGGAAAGGACACTGAGAAATGAAAATTCTTCAGTTTCTTCTCACAGATAAGCAGATAGCATGAAGCTCTAAAATAATTCTCAGAGACTAAACAGAAATGAACATGAGGCTGAAAAGAAAATCTCACTGTTTTCTCTTGAGGTGCAGAAAAGCGAACTTAAAAAAAAAAAAAAAACAACTTTCAGAAAGACTCTGCCGTGTGAAGATCAGCCAAACCTTCAAAAGTTCTCATCACAAACTGCTGTGACCCAGAGACACTGAACCAGACTGGGGAGCCAACAACTGCAACAACATTTCTAACCATACAAAGAACTTCAGAAAAATCTTTCACCTTAGGGGTCGCCACAGCAGATCAATCGTTTCCATCTCACCCTGTCCTCTGTGTCTTCCTCTGTCACACCAACCACCTGCATGTCCCCCCTCAGCACATCCATAAATGTCCTCTGTCTTCCCTCTTCTCCTGCCTCCTCAGCATCCTTCTCCCTATATACCCTGGGTCCCTCCTCTGCACGTCCAAACCATCTCAGTCTCACCTCTGACTTTGTCTCCAAACCGTCCCACCTGAGCTGTCCCTCTGATATGTTCATTCCTAATCTTGTCCATCCTCATATTTGGCTCCGCCTCCTGTCTTTTTGGTAGTGCCACCATCTCTCCTAGTAACTGCACTGTTCCACCGGGTTCCCTCTCTCTCTCACACACCACACCTCTAAATTCAAAAGCCAGCATCTGTGATGGTATGGGGGTGTGTTAGTGCCCATGGCATGGGCAACTTACACATCTGTGATGGCACCATCAATGCTGAAAGGTACATCCAGGTTTTGGAGCAACACATGCTGCCATCCAAGCAACGTCTTTTTCAAGGACGTCCCTGCTTATTTCAACAAGACAATGCCAAGCCACATTCTGCACGTGTTCCAACAGCGTGGCTT
Source organism: Thalassophryne amazonica (assembly GCF_902500255.1). Classification (NCBI taxonomy): domain Eukaryota; kingdom Metazoa; phylum Chordata; class Actinopteri; order Batrachoidiformes; family Batrachoididae; genus Thalassophryne; species Thalassophryne amazonica. The sequence goes on along the minus strand of NC_047116.1, from coordinate 96,756,280 downwards.
CGTAGTACAAGAGTGCGGGTACTAGACTGGCCTGCCTGCAGTCCAGACCTGTTGCCCATTGAAAATGTGTGGCGCATTATGAAGCGCAAAATGTGACAACGGAGACCCCGGACTGTTGAACAGCTGAAGTCATACATCAAGCAAGAATGGGAAAGAATTCCACCTACAAAGCTTCAACAATTAGTGTCCTCAGTTCCCAAACGCTTATTGAGTGTTGTTAGAAGGAAAGGTGATGTAACACAGTGGGAAACATACCACTGTCCCAGCTTTTTTTGAAACCTGTTGCAGGCATCCATTTCAAAATGAGAAAATATTTACACAAAAACAATAAAGTTTATCAGTTTGAACATTAAATATCTTGTCTTTGTGGTGTATTCAATTGAATATAGGTTGAAGAGGATTTGAAAATCATTGTATTCTGTTTTTATTTACATTTTACACAACGTCCCAACTTCATTGGAATTGGGGTTGTACAAGATGAGAGCATTTACTGGTTCCGAGTTGCTGTCAACACAGTCTGGCAACCACTCAATTATATTTTTGCTGCCAAACCCCAAAAATTAAGCAATTTTTTTGTCCAGAAAACTGACCAGCAGATCCACGTACTCTGGATCACTACATTGAGACTTTAACAGGTGTTTTTTTCCCCTGTCTGCATATATATTAATGGTAAATTCCACACTGGCAGAACCATTTATGAACATTAATACACATATACTCAACAAAAATATTAACACAACACTTTTGGTTTTGCTCCCATTTTGTATGAGATGAACTCAAAGATCTAAAACCTTTTCCACATACACAATATCACCATTTCCCTCAAATACTGTTCACAAACCAGTCTAAATCTGTGATAGTGAGCACTTCTCCTTTGCTGAGATAATCCATCCCACCTCACAGGTGTGCCATATCAAGATGCTGATTAGACACCATGATTAGTGCACAGGTGTGCCTTAGACTGCCCACAATAAAAGGCCACTCTGAAAGGTGCAGTTTTGTTTTACTGGGGGGGGATACCAGTCAGTATCTGGTGTGACCACCATTTGCCTCATGCAGTGCAACACATCTCTTTTGCATAGAGTTGATCAGGTTGTCAATTGTGGCCTGTGGAATGTTGGTCCACTCCTCTTCAATGGCTGTGTGAAGTTGCAACGATGAACTGGAGTCAGGTCGAGACCCCGATGAGGACGATGAGCATGCAGATGAGCTTCCCTGAGACGGTTTCTGACAGTTTGTGCAGAAATTCTTTGGTTATGCAAACCGATTGTTTCCGCAGCTCTCCGAGTGGCTGGTCTCAGACGATCTTGGAGGTGAACATGCTGGATGTGGAGGTCCTGGGCTGGTGTGGTTACACGTGGTCTGCAGTTGTGAGGCTGGTTGGATGTACTGCCAAATTCTCTGAAACGCCTTTGGAGACGGCTTATGGTAGAGAAATGAACATTCAATACACGAGCAACAGCTCTGGTTGACATTCCTGCTGTCAGCATGCCAATTGCACGCTCCCTCAAATCTTGCGACATCTGTGGCATTGTGTTGTGTGATAAAACTGCACCTTTCAGAGTGGCTTTTTATTGTGGGCAGTCTAAGGCACACCTGTGCACTAATCATGGTGTCTAATCAGCATCTTGATATGGCACACCTGTGAGGTGGGATGGATTATCTCAGCAAAGGAGAAGTGCTCACTATCACAGATTTAGACTGGTTTGTGAACAATATTTGAGGGAAATGGTGATATTGTGTATGTGGAAAAAGTTTTATATCTTTGAGTTCATCTCATACAAAATGGGAGCAAAACCAAAAGTGTTGCGTTTATATTTTTGTTGAGTGTATATGCAATTTATTCTTGCAGGACAGAAGGTATGTAGTGTGTGACTGAACGTGGTGTGTGTGTGAGACCCCCATCCGCCCTTCGCGATCAGCCTATAACATCCTACTCAAAGCCAACTGACAACTTCTTTCAGGAATTGCCGACCACCAAAACAACACAAAGACAGACAAGAACGAGAGACAAGTGGTGAAGACAATAACTGTGAAGTGAGACACCAAGGAGACGGGGCCCCGACCATACAACATACCAGGACAAACAACCAGACATGAACAAACAGTGACAGCGACAGTCTGTTCTCTAGTTAGTGAGCATCCATACCCTAATCTAGGACACCAGAGTGTTAATCCCCTTAAGAGCACCCAAAACCGAATTGTGGTGACGGCCACAAACACACAACCATCCACACAGAGAGACCCAGATCACAGCTAAATATCCGATCACTACTGTGGCTGGTGTGTTGGGCCAAGACTAAAGTACAGAACCTTACCATATGACATGGACCACTCAGGCACGTCGAAGCTATACAGCCGACCGCAAGCGATGACGGAAACGGGCCCAGGACGCAGGGCCCCAGGAGAAAAGGGCAGCAGAAGGGCAGCCACCGGGGCAGACGATGAACCAACATGGGAGCAGCCCAGCAGCGCCGAATGCACCCCCGACACCACCCCCCCCCACAGAGGCACGGGGAGCAGCCCCATACCCAAGGGAAGCACACAGGGCACCAGCAGAGCCCACCAATGGGGGGGGGAGCCCAGAACCACACCACCAGGGCCACGGCCCCCAAAGGCGAGAGCAAGTGGTGGCAAGGACAGGGAGCAAAGGAGCCACCGCAACCGAATCCAAAACACGGGCAGGACCACCGAGCCATACGAGGGTGGGGTCCAGCCCCCAGACAAGAGGCAAGGCCCAACCCCCGGGGCCAGGATGCACAAGGCCCCCACAACACCCAAGCCCCCCAAGCACAGCCAGCAGGACCCCTCCAAACTCCCCCCATGTGTAGAAAGAAAGTGTATGCAGTAATATTGCAGGGCAGGAGTGGCAGATGGAGATCGCAGTGTAAGGCTGCAGCACACAGACTGCCCTGCAAACTCACCCCAAACACCCGACTGCAAAACTCTATGAACCCTATAATGTGCTTCTTACACCCAATATGATGTGCGTGCAGGTACTAACCTGGTGAAGTGCATTAAAAGGGTGTGACATGTGGGCCCAACCCCAATCAGCAGGCAGAAGGAGGGGCGCAGCGCAGTGAGCGGCCACATACACTGGCCCCACCAGACAGATCCGGCGGAGGCGCCAGGGAAAACACGAGACGGGGGAGGTGGGCAGCCCCGGAGGAGCACCAGAGGCCCAGGGAGGACTTTAAGAGGTGTTAAACCGGCGGTACCAAACGTCACCAGGGGGAAGAAACTAAGAAAATTTCAGAGTAACAATGAGGAACCAAGTCCTACATAGGCCTGTTGGTACTGGAGCTCCTCTCCAGATTCCACAGTGTGAAGTGGACGAGAGTCTATGACGCCCCCTGGACGGGACCCCAGTCCAACACAGGATATTTCCTGAGCCAGTGTCAGTACCCATTTACAGATAGGTGGACTGGTACACATAGATTAAGGCCCAATCCCAGTGTTCTCCCTTCCCATTCATTTAGCACATTCACATTATTGTCCGAGTCCAAGGACAGAGATTCAAACCCTACAAACTGGCAGTTCTGCTCCTTGTTCACTGACCCACCTGCTCTGCAGCAGTAATGATGCTTTAAGAAAATTCTATTCAATTTATCTACAACAAAAGTTGCCCCGAGATGCTTCAAATCCTCACCAACCCCCTTCAGAACATCACAATACACAGTACTCAGTTCAGCCTGAAGATGACCAAACCACTTTAACACTCACACAGAAGTCCAACGGTAAATATCTTGCTCAGGGTGTAGTGAGTGCACACACACACACACCTCAGAACAGGAGGCGCATTTTAAAAGCAGCTGGATTCAGCACATTCCTCCGGTGGCACGGCACCGTGCAGATTCCTGCTCTCCTCTCCATCTCCAGGAAGTCCTGCAGGTGTCCAGGGCCTCAGTGTGGTTCACATAAACGTGAGTCAGCGTGAAAGTGCTGCCACACGCCGTTGTCACCTCGCATCTGTCAGGAAGTCCAGCGGCCATCAATCCCTCAGCAACATCTTCTGACATTTTGATTATCTCAGCCATAAAAACCGACATCTTTCCTGCTGCTCTGTTGACACGGTCCTCTCTGCTGCTCTCTGGGCGGGTGGTTCTTTCTCTTCCCTCTCATTAATTTTCTGCTCTGGCGTGTGTCCACAGCGACCACACTGCTGTGTTTACTCCAAAAACAAACAGCGAGCAGAGGCCACTTCAGCCTGATCGTCTTCCCTGCAGCATCCTGACAGAGTGCACAGGTCAGCTTCTCCAAACACCAAAAAAAGCTTCTCCAAACACCTCAAAAAAAAATCTGCAACATCCAGCTGCAAATGTGTTCATCTGCCAGCAGGACGAGGTTACAACACAGAGAAAAACGGTTTCACCGATCTTCAGGGTTCCATCTCAGCGCCTCTCTGACTGTCTGAGAGAAAGAGAAGAGCTGTTCAGCTGAATCCTGAACCCGAAACATGGTCACTCTCTTTATTTTCTCTGTGTCGTTAACATGAAGCTTGATAACACAGATGACGAGTGGCGGCAGCACATCATCTCACAGAGCGGGCGGCGGCAGCACATCATCTCACAGAGCGGGCGGCGGCAGCACATCATCTCACAGAGCGGGCGGCGGCAGCAATCTGAACAGTGCAATGAGCCAAATGCTTCACCAAAAGCTTCATGACATGAAACCTGATTTAACACCTTACTGGAGACTACTGACCCCTACTGGCTACATCATGTACAGCACACATATGATGACATTATAACCAGGAGGAGACGCAGCACAAATTGTGCAGACATGAAACAGAAAACATTCAACAGGTAAATATATTCTATTGATTATTGATCGGTAAAGGTTAGTTTGCATTCATTCATTTATTATTTTGGACATATGTGGACATTGTGCTGTCCTTGTCCCACTCTTGTAAAAATGTTGTTCCACTTGTCCACAAAATGCTGAAGCCATTATGAAACAGTTTATAAATTCTGTCATTTCATCTTGAAGTGACAGAAAATCTCTACGACATAATGTCGGTGAAGAACATTATTGGCTTCACTGTTGTATGAACACACATGTGGATGGACACCATGTGGACACCATGTAGCGAGTCCTCACTGTGACAGCAACCATTAAAAAAAACAACAATGAAAACCGTCACCTTGAGGTAAACGACGAGTCGAGTAACTCGAATAATTCAATTACAAAAAATGTTCAAGGCAAATTCTGTGCCTCGAAGCTTTGTTTAATGTTGTAGTACATATGCCAGGCCTGTGTGTGGCGCTGCAACGTACCCACAAAAAAACAGAAGACAAGAGCATAACATCTAATCAGATTAGCAAAGACAGCTACACCTTCCCAACGCGACACAGAGTTTAAAAAAAAAAAAAATAGCCTTTTAAGAGAAAAACGGTCCACACTGATCATCTGAAATAGACTGTGCATTTAAAGCCAAGCAGTGTGTTTTTCTTTTTAAAAAAACACACAGTCCGCTCGACGTGGGAGGGGCTCGCCTGGCTGCCGTCTCTCTGCCCGGTGTGAGTGGCTCCCCTCACACCGCTACAGCTCTGTCCGTGGCCGCACGGACAAACAGTTTCTGAAAGAAGATCCTCTCAGCAGAAGTCCACTCTCTCCACTGTGTTTTGCTCAGACTCACACTGAGTGTTTCGCTTTTTAATTTTCACTTTTTTGGGCAACACACAACGCTTCACAAACACTGTAACTTAAATAAAATAAAAACTGGACATTGAGGCTTGCATGTTCAACCTCCAGCTGAGAGAAAAAGGGATTTAAAAAAAAAAAAAAAAAAAAAAAAAAAAAAAAAACATGCAAGGACCATGTCCACCATAAAAAAAAAAAAAAAAAAAAAAAAAAACTTAAAAATGGTTAATAAAACAGAACAGAAAGTCACATCCCATCACCTTTTCAGCAAAATGTCAAGACTTTGGCGCAGCGACATTGTGCCATTGCTTAGGGAGAGCCCTGGACTATTGATGATGTTTAAAAACACAAAAGTACTTTTTATCTGATTAATCACAGAATAATCAATAGAATACTTGATTACTAAAATAATCAATAGCCGCAGCCCCACCCTGAGGGTGACCGGCATCTTGTCAAAAGATGGACAAGAGAGACGACCACGAGGAACAACCACCATGAAGAGGGACTGATGGGCAAGGGAACATACGATATTCATGCCAAATTCAGAGACAGAAAAGCACAAATTGTGACCAGGAAAGTTGTTTTGACGATTTTAGTGTGTGCGCTTTGTGTGCTGAAAGGTATCTCCACAGGACTGCTGCATGTGATTTTACAAGAGTCTGCAATGATGATTTACACGCTTTGTCACACCCTTAAAAAAAAAAAAAAAAATTTCAAGTTTGTGATGTCATCAAATGACATTGTAACTTAAAACTTTAAATATATATATATATATATATATATATATGATGTATTCGGGAAGCTCTCATCGAGGACTTTAGTGTATTACATGACATGTTTGACTGTAGTCTGAAACTTGACCTACTTTAAGCTCATATTTGACCTCAAGGTAAACTGTGAAGGTCAAGGTCGATCGCTTATTTCAGGTAATGGCTTATGGGTAAGGCCATTCACTTCTTTCATGCCAAATTTGGTGGCAAACTCAAAAATTAGGACCAGTAAACTTGTTTTGTTGAATTTATTGTTTGACCTTCCTGTGACCTTGACCTGTGACTTTGAGCTTGGTCCTTTGTGTGCTGAAAAGTATGTCAATATGACGGCTATATGTGATTTACATGCTTTGTCACAACCTTAAAAAAAAAAAAAAAAAATCTAAATTTTGCAGGTTATATTGCGGTGACATCATCAAATGATGCCATAACCTAAAACTTTTGACATGCTCTGGATCCTCTCATAAAGCCCTTTAATTTGGTATATTATGCGATATGTTTTACTGTAATCTGAAGTTTGACTTAATTTAGGAGACCTTTGACCTCAAGTGAAACCCTGAAATTTAGGGCTAGTGGCCGGCGATCACCTTAGTATTTCTTCTGTTTTTCTTGTTGTTTAATGCTGATAAATTAAACTGTATTAACTGTATTTTTTGTCTTTCTGATGCCTGATTCTGTTTTTTTTTTCTCTGTTTAAGGTGCAGCTCCATCCTGAGATGGGTGTGGTGTCTGTTTCTGAAACCCCCCTGTCCTGTGCACCGGCAACATCTCCTGTATGTTCATTTTGTAAATTGTGTCTGTAGTATGACCTAAGCAGAGGGTCGCCCCTTTGAGTCTGGTCTGCTTGAGGTTTCTTCCTCAGGAGTTTTTTCTTACCACTGTCACCTGTGTTGCTCTGGGGGTTAGTACAATTAGACTTTACTACTGTGAAGCTCCTTGAGGCAACTTCGTTGTGATTTGGCACTATATAAATTAAATAAATTAAATTATCACCATGTTCATGACAAACTTGGAGGTAAAACTTCAAAAATTGCGACCAGGAAAGTTGTTTCCTTAAATTTCGTGTTTGACTTTGCTGTGACTTTGACCTTTGAGCTTTATCCTTTTGTGTGCTGAAAGGTACCTTGCTAGGGCTGCTTTATGTGAAGTTGCAAAAGTCTGCGATGTAAACTGTGTGCTGCACAGCGAGTTAAAGGGTAAAAATGCAATGATTACAAATAAACAAATTAAAACTGTCACCTTGAGAGTTACTGGTATCCCGCCAAAAGGTGAAAAAAGAGACGACCATGAGGAACAACCACCATGAAGAGGGACTGACAGGCAAGGGAATATACTGTATTCATGCCAGATTTGGAGGCATTAAAGCGCAAATTGCGATCAGCAAAGGTGGGGGGTTGGTTAGTGTTTCACCTTACTGTGACATTAACCCTTTTGTGTACTGAAAGGTATCTCCATAGGACTGCTATACGCAAACTTACAAGAGTCTGCAATGATGATTTACACACTTTGTCAAACCACTAACAAATAAAATTTTGTTGTCTTACACATGTTTTACTGTAATTTGAAGTTTGACCTTATTTAGGTGACCTTTGACCTCAAGAGAAACCCTGAAGAAGAAGGTCAATCGCTTAGCCCAGGTAATGCTTATGGGCAAGGCCAATCACTGTGTCCATGCCAAATTTGGAGGCAAAATTTAAAAAAAATTGCAACCAGTAAAGTTGTTTTGTTGAATTTAGTGTTGGACCTTGCTGTGACCTTGACTTTTGACCTGGAGCTTGATCCTTTTGTATGCTGAAAGGTATCTTGCTAGGGCGGCTATATGTAAAGTTGCAAGAGTCTGTGATCTAAATTGTGTTCTGCACCACAAGTTAAAAGCAAAAACTGCAATGATTACAAAAAACTAAAAGAAACAAACACATACATACTGAATAACAGATCGAAATGAGCTTTGGCAAGATACTAAAGAAAAACTGAACAGGGGACTACACAAGTTCAGTCCAACCCAACCTGTGTCTCACACGGCGCAATCCCCGTGCAACACGGCGCGATCCCCGTGCCACTATGAGCCACGTCTTAAACCATCCCACAACACAGTTCCTGACATTTTCCCACTCAAACTGTGAAACTGAGAAATGCTTTGGTAAAACATCAACTCCCTCAAACATTTCTGTTGGAAACTGTTTTCTTGCAATTCCAATATATTCAAACTTTACAGTTACATGTAAAAAAAACACAATGCTTAAACTAAGACGCCCGTACTGAGGCACTGAATGTTCTCCTCATATAATCGATCCTCAAATGCACTTACTGTGTTTCCCATACATGGGTTGTGCTGAGACCCGCCCACATAGACTGAGACCTGATCAAACTGAGACCCACCCAGGAAGATGAAATGCAAATTACACTTTGTTCTTCTTTCCAGTTAATGTCATCTCACAGCGCACACAGACCGTCTGCTCTCCGGCCTCCTGCATCAGCAACAGGCAGCGTGACGGAGCTACAAGGTCCACTGCTGGAAACCCTGGACTTCACGTCCAGCCTGAGGACGTAGATCCACATCCTTTTTCTGACTTATCACTCCCAGACCCCCACCCCGCCAGGGCGTGTTCTTCTGTGCTGCTTGCAATGACCGTGAGTGGGGGGGCACGCGGCATGGATGCAGCTCCGCACCAACACCCACAATATCACACATTGATCTTTATCTTCCACACCTCAATTCATAGTTTTCCCACATGCACGTGCAACAGACACCCCCAACATCTCCTCAGAACTCCACACAGGAACTCAGAAAACCCTACAGAGTTCTGAGATCTCAGCGAGTCACCCTGACCTTCCACATGGGTGGGCAAGGACCGCTTAGTCCCTCAAACAGGAACCACAAATTGTTGCTGGAATATGACAACCTGGACTAATAGACGAAGAAGTCTATGACTATCCAGAGGTGAGCTCACAGTCCAAACTGCTCTTTTTAACTGACACAATCCACTGACAGCATTGGACAAGACCTGTGAGGAAGCAGAGCCACAGAGGGGACTGGGACCCACACGTTTGGGGCCAGTTCATATTACAGATCAAAGCTGGACCTCATAACGTTATAACAAACATCAAAGAGACCGAGTCACACAAACATCAAACCAAAGCATGCAGTGTTTCCCCGCAGTATCACTGGACGGGCAGTCCGCCAGGCCAACAAGAATCTCTGCCAGGTGACAAAATAACACTGCCAAAATAATTAACAACATGGACAATATCCATTAATGTGGATGTCAAAAATCATTTCTTTACATCCACATGCACTTTGATCTTTGTCTTCCTTCATTCAATCTCTATATTCACTTACTGTAATCAAAGGTAAATGCACTGTATTCACAGCGCTTCACTTTTACATATTTTACAGCCTTATTCCAAAATGGATCAAATTCATTTTTTTCCCCTCAAAATTCTACACACAATACCCCATAATGACAATGTGAATTATTTTGAGAATTCTGCTAATTTATGCAAAACAACAATAATAATAATAAAAATTAAGATATCACATGTCCATAAGTATTCACAGTCTTTGCCATGAAGCTCAAAATTGAGCTCAGATGCCTCCTGTTTCCACTGATCATCCTTGAGATGTTTCTACATCTTAATTGGAGTCCATCTGGGGTAAATTCAATTGATTGGACATGATTTGAAAAGACACACACCCCTGTCTACATATAAGGTCCCACAGTTGACAGTCAGAGGACAAACCAAGCATGAAGTCAAAGGAATTGTCTGAGGACCTCAGAGACAGGATTGTCTGGAGGCACAAATCTGGGGAAGGATACAGAAACATTTCTGCTGCTTTGAAGGTCCCAGTGAGCACAGTGGCCTCCATCATCTGTAAATGGAAGAAGTTCAGATCCACCAGGAATCTTCCTAAAGCTGGCTGCACGTCTAAACTGAGCAATCGGGGGAGAAGGACCTTAGTCAGGGAGGTGACCAAGAACCCAATGGTCACTCTGTCAGAGCTCCAGCATTCCTCTGTGGAGAGAGGAGAACCTTCCAGAAGGACAACTATCTCTGCAGCAACCCAACAATCAGGTCTGTATGGTAGAGTGTCCAGACGGAAGCCACGCCTTAGTAAAAGACACATGGCAACCCACCTGGAGTTTGACAAAAGGCCCCTGAAGGACTCTCAGACCAGGAGAAACAAAATTCTCTGGTCTGATGAGACAAAGATTTAACACTTTGGCGTCATATTTGGAGGAAACCAGGCACCATCCCTACAGTGAAGCATGGTGGTGGCAGCATCATGCTGTGGGGATGTTTTTCAGCAGCAGGAACTGGGAGACTAGTCAGGATTGAGGGAAAGATGAATGCAGCAATGTACAGAGACATCCTGGATGAAAACCTGCTCCAGAGCGCTCTTGACCTCAAACTGGGGCGACGGTTCATCTTTCAGCAGGACAATGACCCTAAGCACACAGCCAAGATATCAAAGGAGTGTCTTCAGGACAACTCTGTGAATGTCCTTGAGTGGTCCAGCCAGAGCCCAGACCTGAATCTGATTGAACATCTCTGGAGAGACCTGAAAATGTCTGTGCACCGACGTTCCCCATCCAACCTGATGGAGCTTGAGAGGTGCTGCAAAGAGGAATGAGCAAAACTGCCCAAAGATAGGTGCACCAAGCTTGTGGCATCATATTTAAGAAGACTTGAGACTGTAACTGCTGCCAAAGATGCATCAACAAAGTACTTATGGGCATGGGATTTCTTCATTTTTTAATTTTTTTCAAATTTCCAAAAATAACTAAAAAAAAAACAAAAAAAAAACACTTTCATGTCGTCATTATGGGGCGTTGTGAGAATTTTGAGGGGGAAAAAATGTATTTAATCTATTTTGGAATAAGGCTGTAACATAAACTGTGGAAAAAGTGAAACACTGTGAATAATATCTGGATGCTCTGTATCATAGCGCACCTGAAACAGAAGCTCAACACTTAACCATTGGACCATCACTGCCCAAGGTTCATGGGGGGGGGGGGCTATCCCAGCAGTCAGAGGTGAGAGGAAGGGAAGCTGTCATCAAATATCCTGCTGTCAGCATCAGTTAAAGTTCACGGTCAGAGCTTTCAACAGGTTGTCAGATATCAGAATCTGATGTCTCCACCACAAATTTTGACTCTGATCACTCCCCCCCAAACACACACACACACACACAGTATATATGTGTTATATGTTTTTTCATGAAAGGCTCTCTGACCAGTCGTGTGATTCACTGACGTCGTTAAAAGTTGTTCTCAGTAAGTCCTGTTTCACAGCAGACAGCTGCACTCTTGAATTTTAAGTGTCATTCAAAAAAAAGAGTATAAAACTTTGATTTGTGATCAGGTGACATTTTGTCAGACAGCAGCTTGTGTTGTCAGCCATGATGCTGAACCTTCATCAGACTGCTCATGATGCTCATCACTGGATTTCTTTAAAATTAAAAATACTTGTATATTTTTCTGTGAATTTGTTGGGGGGGTTTTTTGCTAGTGATCAAGCTGTGTAGGCCTGTGGTAGGATTACATAAAATAAACACTGAACGACAAGGTACTGCATGTTTAAATCCAAATCCAGACAGTTTTCAGTCCAAACACCAAACATGACTGAAATGAGGTGCACGTGTGTCGATCCGACTGGATATTTTTGACGGCGTGCACAGAAAGCAGCACCTGATCAGAACTGTTTTAGTTTTGCTGCTCAAACTGCAGCAGGAGAGTTAAGAGCAGCAGCATCACACCATCTGCCTTGTCCCATCATCCTCCCTACCTCCACCTCCAACCATGTGGATGAGAGTCCACAGCGTTCTGGAATGTCTCCTCATTACCTTTATTTCTGACCACTGACTCAGTCAGTGACCTTTAATTCTGTTGAAATCTTCAGCGTTAACTGAAGCACATGAGTCAAAACAGCTGCTGACGTTTCCCCGCAGACATCAGATGGACAGACGAGGAGAGTCACGATGGGAGTTTTGGTGGCTTCCCTCACCTGCCCCTGTTTTTGAGTGTGGCCTGCTCTGAACACATTTACTGTGTCACACTCTTTACACTTCCTAATGAGGATTCAGTGACATGGAAACGTTTTGTAACATCAGCGGACTGGTTCATGTCGTTGTTTTGTCACAGTTCTGACTCATCACCCGTCAGACCAGTCAGACACAAACCAATCTGCACTACTGTATAATTAATCAAACCCCCTCATTAACTGATCTCAGTTACACCAATTACTACTGTGGGAGGTTTTAGCGCCAAAACATCTCTTTAATAAATAAATAAAATGTATAGTTTGATAAGTTTGATATGTTCAAATGTTTAGGCCAAAAGCACATGTGTTTATTTTCTGGCAAGTGATCAGCTTTAAATAATTTGACGTTTATAGATGTGACAAGTCACACACACACACACACACACACACACACACACACGGCTGTAAAAACCTGATTAATTAATTACAGCCTGTTCTTATGAATCCTTTAGAAAAAGTAAAAAAAATGGTCAGAGTTTTTTTGTTTGTATTTTTACATTCTAAACGTGAACGTTTCAGGGGGTTTTTTCTGATCACTGTGACGCACACTGACGTCTGCACAAGCGATAAATGACGTCACACCGGAGGAGCTTGGCGACGTCATAAGTGACTCTTGTGCGTTTCAGCTCCACAGTTCGGACGCGTCACGCACACTTTAATCAAATCACATCCACACACGGTTCCCACGTGGCAGCGCACACGCGCGCACTGAAGCAGAACCAAACACAGCAGGAACTCTGCGCGGCGTCACGTCGCCTCACAACTTTTTATCTGCTGTTTTATGACATCATAAAGTTGCACAAACGTCGCGGGCGCGTCTGAAGCCCGGCGAGGCGCCTACCTCCTGCAGGTAGCCGGTCAGGTGCAGCAGGATCGCCACGCTCGAGGCCACCTGAAGCAGTCCCATGACAGCCAGCGTCCCGATCAGCAGCGGCCGGTACGTCGGCTCCGATCCGTGCACCGCGTGGCAGCGGTGCTGTCCGGACTCCACGTCCACGCCGTTCCGCAGGTAGCCTCGGTACTCGCTGTGCGTAGCTGCCATGGCGCGCGCGCTCCGTGTGCCGATCCGGGTCCAGGTCCGCACTCTGTGCAAGGAGGAAACAGACTGAGGACTCTCTATAGGCGGCGTGGGGCGGATCCACGTCCAGCTGCAGCCAATCACAGAGCCCGATCGGACACGCAGACACGGGGACCCCTTCAGCGACCCGCCCCCTGTGTGTGACCACGCCCCCTGAAGGTGTTGGGCGCGCGAGGCTGCAGTGTGTCCCGCAGGTGACAGCTGTCCGCAACAAGGGTCGATCAGAAACTAGAGGGCGCTGTCAGAGCGCACAGCTCCGCCAACTGCACTGTTCTGCTGAAGCGCCAGTGGGGGCGCTGTTTCACTTCATGGGACACAATGCAAAATCTAACTCATGTTGACCAAACAGCCAACCAAAAACTAACCGGCTGCACCCGGTGATGTCTGTGTACTGACAGACAAACCAGTCAGAAGAATCAAGCAGCAAAAACAACCAGAACAAGTCACTTCGTTCATGCAAACTTTTTTTTTTTTTTTTACATCCGCCAAGGACGTAAAAAAATATATTATTAGTGTTCATTTATTTATTTGTCAATCTGTTAGCGGGATGACGTCAAAACTACTGCACAGAGTTTGACGAAATTTGCACCACAAATAGATCTTACACTATGTAAGAATCCATTACAGTTTGGAGGTGATCCGGATTCATCGAGCCACTCAGTGGATCTATTCCTGCAGCAGACTGCATCCATTACAGAGATCATCCAGTCCAGCACGTGGATCCAGAGAGAGAGAGAGAGAGAGAGAGAGCACAAAAAATTAAACTTAAAGTATAATTTGTCAGCATTAAACAACAAGAAAAACAGAAGAAATACTAAGGTGATCGCTAGAGGTGGGCGATACCGGGAATTTTGGTATTGATCTGATACCAAGTAAATACAGGCCCAGTATCGCCGATATTGATACCGATACTTTTTCGTATTTAAGCTTCATAGATCCAAAGGATCCAAAAGACAAATAAGTGCGTCTTAAGTCTAGACTTGAAAGTCTCTACAGAATCTGACTGTTTTATTGATGCAGGGAGATCATTCCACAGAACAGGGGCACAATAAGAGAAAGCTCTGTGACCCGCAGACTTCTTATTCATCCTAGGGACACAAAGTAGTCCTGACCCTGAGAACACAGAGCCCGGGCCGGTTCGGAAGGTTTAATCAGGTCAGCTAGGTAGGAAGGTGCCAGTCCATGAACAATGTTATAGGTTAGTAGCAGATCTTGCGGAATCCTGACTCTGATCTTTTGGAATGCTGACTCTCATCTTGCAGAATCCTGACTCTGATCTTGATACATCATCACATCAGACAAACTGTCCTTTTAAGTCAATCAATCAATCAATCAATCAATTTTATTTATATAGCGCCAAATCACAACAAACAGTTGCCCCAAGGCGCTTTATATTGTAAGGCAAGGCCATACAATAATTACGTAAAAACCCCAACGATCAAAACAACCCCCTGTGAGCAAGCACTTGGCGACAGTGGGAAGGAAAAACTCCCTTTTAACAGGAAGAAACCTCCAGCAGAACCAGGCTCAGGGAGGGGCAGTCTTCTGCTGGGACTGGTTGGGGCTGAGGGAGAGAACCAGGAAAAAGACATGCTGTGGAGGGGAGCAGAGATCAATCACTAATGATTAAATGCAGAGTGGTGCATACAGAGCAAAAAGAGAAAGAAACACTCAGTGCATCATGGGAACCCCCCAGCAGTCTACGTCTATAGCAGCATAACTAAGGGATGGTTCAGGGTCACCTGATCCAGCCCTAACTATAAGCTTTAGCAAAAAGGAAAGTTTTAAGCCTAATCTTAAAAGTAGAGAGGGTGTCTGTCTCCCTGATCTGAATTGGGAGCTGGTTCCACAGGAGAGGAGCCTGAAAGCTGAAGGCTCTGCCTCCCATTCTACTCTTACAAACCCTAGGAACTACAAGTAAGCCTGCAGTCTGAGAGCGAAGCGCTCTATTGGGGTGATATGGTACTATGAGGTCCCTAAGATAAGATGGGACCTGATTATTCAAAACCTTATAAGTAAGAAGAAGAATTTTAAATTCTATTCTAGAATTAACAGGAAGCCAATGAAGAGAGGCCAATATGGGTGAGATATGCTCTCTCCTTCTAGTCCCTGTTAGTACTCTAGCTGCAGCATTTTGAATTAACTGAAGGCTTTTTAGGGAACTTTTAGGACAACCTGATAATAATGAATTACAATAGTCCAGCCTAGAGGAAATAAATGCATGAATTAGTTTTTCAGCATCACTCTGAGACAAGACCTTTCTAATTTTAGAGATATTGCGCAAATACAAAAAAGCAGTCCTACATATTTGTTTAATATGCGCTTTGAATGACATATCCTGATCAAAAATGACTCCAAGATTTCTCACAGTATTACTAGAGGTCAGGGTAATGCCATCCAGAGTAAGGATCTGGTTAGACACCATGTTTCTAAGATTTGTGGGGCCAAGTACAATAACTTCAGTTTTATCTGAGTTTAAAAGCAGGAAATTAGAGGTCATCCATGTCTTTATGTCTGTAAGACAATCCTGCAGTTTAACTAATTGGTGTGTGTCCTCTGGCTTCATGGATAGATAAAGCTGGGTATCATCTGCGTAACAATGAAAATTTAAGCAATGCCGTCTAATAATACTGCCAGGATGAAGTCCAGGATGAACTTCTCAGCCCCTTTAATGTTGTAATTTTCTCTAGAAACTCTGGTTTCATTTTAATTAATGATGTTCATGCACTTATCATATCTTACTGTTAACAAGACTGGAGGGATCAGATCCTTCTCACCCAGGTCGCAAACCTTTTGTTGCCCTTCCCTCTGGCAAGAGGCTGCAGGTCCATCAGGACCAAAACAGCTTCTTTCCACCCGCAGGTGGACTCATAAATAATGTCAGAGACCCCCATTTACCCTGCACCCCCCCCACACACACACACACACACGCAGTGCAGACTGGTCATTCCTGCACTGAAAGGTTCTGTACATCTGTACTCCAATCACCTGGTTTTGCACAGTCCCATTCCACGACGTTATATTTATTTAAGAGTGAACCTACTTTTGCCTATTTGATTCTTTTACTTAGTGTTTTTTCTTTTCTTTCCTTATTGTTTATGCACCAATAACACCAGACCAAATTCCTTGTATGTGCAAACTCACTTGGCAATAAATTCAATTCTGATTCTGATTCTGAATCTGGTTCTGATTCTTTAAAAAGTCCCGGCAGCGGTCCACGTTTTTAGAATCCTGCACCGGGACTCGTAACTGACAAAGACAAAGGAAGTTGTTACAGTAAATTCATAAAGGAAAGTACAGTGTCAACGTAAAGTACGCATGTGACACGTTTTTATTGGTTTACAAGAACAAATCATTTTTTTAATGATTTGTTCTTGTGATTAAACAGTTTTTTCTATGAAACATCAGTTTAAGATAAAACAAACCTCAACGACATCATCAAAATATTTAAAAATCGAAAACAGAATATTCACTTCATCCTGACTCACGGTCTTTAACTCGGTCTTCAGCGTTACATGTGAGACAAGTGTGGAAGCTGTGAGCTGTGGCTGCAGCAGCTGAGTGAGCAGGTGTAGCAGCTGCTCTATGTTGTGTTTTTGGCTCCTCCCCTCGGGACGCAAACTCACGATCTCCAGCACGGGAGACAGACGCGCTCAGCAGTTGGCTAAAACCCGGGCAGAGAATCCTTTGTCTGTCAGGGGAGTGAGACCTGTTGACTACTACATGCACGGCGACCCCTGCTGGCCTCCGTTACACATGAGGGAAGCCACCAAGACATCCATGATAACTTTAAAGGAGTTTCATGCAACACACAATGACGTTGTTTAAAGATGTGACAGCTGGACTGTCCACAATCTGTCCCAAAGTCTGCCTCCTGTTTTAAATGTAAGCCTTTCTCTGTCACACTCAGAGTTGTCATGATGTCTGGAGACTTCCCTCACTGGTCTGCTTCCAGGCATTTGTCAAAACTGTCAACTCTTGGCGTGTCTTTAACTGCACTGTGTGCAAATGTAAAACTATGAGGGCAAAAAACGTCAGCTGAAAGGAAACATGACTGAAGAACAGACAGAATCGTTTCCTCTCAAATTGTTCTGAAGTTCTGCTGACCATCGCAGCCCACTGTTACCATGGAAACCTCTAACTTCCCACCAGATGTTCCTGTAGCACAGAACAAGAAACAATGTTTGTTGTGCTTGTGTGGGGAGGAGGCGGCCTGTGACCAAGGGTTCCTCAGTTCAATTCCCCATCTGACAGGAAAGTCATTAAGGTGTGTGTGTGTGTGTGTGTGTGTGTGTGTGTGTGTGTGTGTGTGTGTGTGTGTGTGTGTGTGTGTGCACGCATGCGTGCATCAGATAGAACACTGCAATATAAATGTTCATTTTCAGATGCTTTGGATCCTGGTGGCAGTAGACTGTACAGCTCCTCCCACACTTCCCTATCCTTGGCAAAGTCCTCTAACTCTTCCTGAGGTGTTCCCAAGCCAGCTGGGAAATAAAATCCCTCCAGGGTGTCCTTGGTCTTCCCCGGGGCCTCCTCCCAGTTGAATAGGCCTGGAAGACCTTCCTAGGACCACCAGGGGGCATCCTCACCAGGTGCTCGAACCACCTCAGCTGGCTGCTTTCTATGCAAAGAAGCAGCGGCTCTACTCAGAACTTTTCACCCTGTCCAGGAGTGTCAGACCAGATACCTGACAGAGGAATCTCATTTTCGCTGCTTGTATCTGTGATCTTATTCTTTCAGTCTTTACTCAAAGTTCATGACTGTAGGTGAGGACAGGAGCGTAAATCGACTGGGAGTAAATTCCGGTTTAGTTCCTTCTTTACCATGACGGTCCTTATCCTGGACCGTAAGACATCAGACAGTGCCCCAATCAGTTAATGCTAACCAATGTGTTAGCGTTAACGTTAGCTGTTGTGTTTCAACAGAAAAAGAAGTGTGTGGGTCCTCAAAGACTGCACTTAAGAGAGGACACACCAAACATTAATACCAAACTTATAGAGAACAACCATACAGCTGACGCAAAATGGAAAACTCGGCTCTTTGATACATTTAGGAGTGATGAGCGCCCTCTGCTGGTCTCTTTTGGACACCACATTAGCTAATTGGCACATTGCTCATCCAACCCACCAAACGCCCAAGAAGCTCGTGAGTTTTCATGTCCCACATATCCAGTCCATCTTTTTTCTTCTTGCCCATGTTGTTCACACACACACACACACACACACACACACACACACACACACACACACACACACACACACACACACACACACAGGACGGTGTATAACAAAGGTCAGACCTGACTGTGCTTCCTCAGAGGGCTCAGATCTTTCAATATGTTTATGTTTATTTGAAATGGGACAATTAATGAACATAATTACATGTAAATATGCCGGATTGTAGCAGGATGCTAATTTCCATCCATAGTCCCAGTAACATAGAAACAGACTAAGAACACAAAACATACCAAAATAAATTAATCATGACAGAAAAACAATTAAAACAGAATATACATACAAATATTTACAATTCAAAGTAATAATAATTGACAGTTAATAAGCAGCCGACAGGTGGAGGAACCAAAAGAGTTTCCTGATGGGTGTTGAGGTGCAAAAGTTCTGTATTAAAGTGGCCAGTGCTTCAGTGCTTCAGTGCTTGAGTGCTTCAATGCTTCAGTGCTTCAATGCTTCAGTGCTTCAGTGCTTCAATGCTTCAGTGCTTCAATGCTTCAGTGCTTCAATGCTTCAATGCTTCAGTGCTTCAGTGCTTCAGTGCTTCAATGCTTCAGTGCTTCAGTACTTCAATGCTTCAGTGCTTCAATGCTTCAGTGCTTCAGTGCCTGGTTGTAGTTGTACATTACAGTACTCGGTTGTACTGCACGTTGCCCAACACACTCATTTGCACGTGCACAAGTGTAAATTCTGCACAGGGTGTCATACACAAGTTTATTGTGTAAAGACTACTAAACCATTTATTAACATAAAGTACACAAGGGCATTGTGTACATACAACTAAAAAAAAACAGAAACTTGAGTGGTGCCTCCACAGGTGAATTGTGTTTTAGGCTCCAGATGGTTGCGTGTCTGATTTGCCAGGAACCAAACTTTCATTTGTCCTTTGAAGGTTCTGAAAGTGGTGATCTCCCTGATTGTGACTGGGAGGTTGTTCCAAGCTTGTCCACCTTTAATGGAGAACATGTTCTGACCAAAGGTGGTCCTTCTATAACCCTAACCCTTCTCTTGTGTCAGATCTTGTACCCTGTGAGTCTCTTTATGTGGATGAATTCTTTAACAGGAGTTGGTCCATGTAAACATTTATATATGAAACAGGCATATTTGAATACCTTCAGATTTTCAAAGTCTAGAATCTTGTGCTTTTCCAGAACCTTCCAGTGATGATAAGAGTTAGATTGTCCCTCATATATCTTAACTGCTCTGTTATACAGCTGCTCTCTGGATTTTAATACCGAGGTGCCTGCAAATGTCCAGTTTGTGAAACAGTAATCAATGTTTGAAAAAACCATGCAAAAGAGATACGTTTTGGCTGCATTAATTGTTAGAGAGGGACGTATATGTTTAAAATTTAGGAAGTTAAAATTTACTGTTTTTGACTTTTTAATATGTTTTTTGAAGGACAAGTTTGAGTCCAGGATAACTTCAAGATATTTAAATTGAGATACCAGCTCCAACTCCTCCCTGTCAAAAAACACACTGGACCTTCTAATGTCAGTGGGACGTTTGCTAAACATCATAATACTGTTTTTTTTTTTTTTTTTTTTTGTATTCAACTGCAGGCAGGTGTCATTTAACCAGTGTTGTATATTGTGTAGCACACCCGTCAGTTTTGAGGCAATGCCTTTTACATTATTTCTGAGTAAAAATGACCACATCATCCGCATACATTTGTGCACTGAAATCTTTGCACACATTTGGTAAGTCATTTATGTGAGATAATTGACTGATTAACATGAATAGTGATTGGTTTTATCAGTGCGTTAGAATATGTTTTTAGGAAGTCTGTGTCTAAATCAGATATATCCTTGGCCTTTGAACATTTCAAAGCAGAAATAATGTTCTTTGTCATAGCTTTGTTATATCTTTCACACTGTTTAGGAAGTATTCATTAAATGTTTGGGCCAATACTGTAGGATCCTTAACCAGGATATCATTATTTTTCAGTTCACGTACAGTGTGCCCCTGCTTGTTATCTTTCCCTAACAATTTGTTTAATAGTTTCCAAACTTTTCTGCCATTTACTTTGGCCCCTTCAATGGTATTTATAAAAAAAAAAGTGTGCAGAAATAAAATAAGCAAAGCTCAAGCTAACAGGCTAACTTTGAGTCAAAAACCAGACCAAAACATGTTGTTGTTGTTGTTGTTGTTGTTGTGCAGGCTGTAAACATTTGTATTACTTCTGTAAATTTGGAGAGTGACTCACTTTTGGAGCTAGCCAGTGTTGACAAAGAAATCTGTCCAGAATCGTCTATTGGCTGCCTGAAATGTTGCTAAAAATCACTAGATTACATGATGATTTTATCACGTCTAATCTGCATATGAGGGGAAGATAAATGGCATCTTGTTTTCTTGAAGGTTGGATTATTTGGTTGCACTTTGCTTGAGTGAGTGTGGAAGAAGACAGGTGGGAATGATACAACAATTGTGTTGTTTATTTATTTATTTTTTAACATTTCTTTCTGTTTTGTAATTTTATTATCTTCAACTTGTGTAGAATAAACTTGCCAGAATTGTTGCTAGTTGCTAGATAGGAATTTTAGTCACTAGGGAAAGTCCTACTTCCATATTGGTTCCATTTTTCAGCACCGGAGGTTATAGCATGGGTGGAATTTGGACCCAATGATGATTGGCGGATCCCTGCTGGGTAAAAAGTAATAAACAAAAGCTGACGCTCTTCTTTCTTCTTCTGTTATCACACCCGTCCGTGCACGCCGCCCAGCGTGCACAGTAAGGTGTTGCCAGGAGCTGATTAACCCCCCCAGCGGTGCACACTGCGGACACTAGAGCTGTAAACATGGCAGCGGCTCATGTCACACCACAGCGTGACCTCCCTCACCCCATGTTTTCACTCTGCCAGCAGAACAACAGCATCGTGGTTGAAAATAAACCTCGTTCAGGAGTTATTTTAGGCTGAAGAAAGGAGCGAGGGTGCAGCAGGCCGGGGAGTTTGTGAAATCCAACAAATTTCTGGGTTTCAGAGCAGTTCGGCCCCTTAAACCATCAAACCTCACGGCACTTCGATCATTTATTACTCTGTCATTATGGGCATTTGGACTTCGTAAAACCACACACATGATTCAGGTCATGTTTAAACACGACCACATTCCCTCTTAAAAACGCTGGCCTTCCCACCGAGCCCGTGTTGGTGTTTCGACACTGCTTTGACATGTGTCTGTACTTCTCTAAAACCAGTGCCTGAGACTTCCTGCTTGGAGTCCCTTGTTGGTCGCTCAGGCCTGGTCCTGGTCCTGGTCCTGGTCCTGGCACCGGTCACGGCGGTGCTGGTCTGTCATTAGCACACCGTGAGAACCAGGTCCAGCTGTGGGTTTCCTCTGACCTCAGTCATTTCCTCCTGGACTGCACGGCTTCAGCGTGAGCGGAGACGAGGTCCGGGTGGGTTCAGGTTGCTTGTTTGGCTTGTATCACACATTTATTCATGTTGGTCCATTCCTGAGGTGTGCACGTACATGCACACTTTGTGTGTCCGGATGGTCTCTGTGAGCCGTGTTTGGCTGTGGAGGGAGCACCAGAGACGGGAACCCGATGCTGCCTCAGATGGAGACAGTCAGCCAACAGCCCCGGAGCTGAAGAAGGGCTGGAAGAAGAAAAAACCGAGAAAGAATGAAGACAGACAGAGAGAGAGATAAGGCCACGCCCACTTGTCCACACGCTGACATAACACCTGAGACAGGGAGTTTACCTTTGCCACGGGCGAACTCTTTGTTATGATCATCTCTGGTTTTTAAAAGCTTTCCGATTTAACCCCACCCTCTTACACAAACCAACCTTGGATCAGGATCCTGGCATTTGTCCATGAACTCTGACATCAGCAGGTTACAGGGTCAGCGGGTTAACCCGGATTTTCAAAAGCATTACATCAGATCACTGTGTCCACATCCAGCCAAGCAGGAACTACGCAGTGTACTTCCACCTCCATCCTGCAGAGGCAGTGCATCTCCAAAACCAGGATATACTACACCACTCAGTCCAGGTGGTGGCGCCGATGCACCAAACGCTCCTTTACCAAGTGATAGAAGTTCAGAAGAAAAACGTCGCATGAGAACAGAAACATGCTGTGAGTTTAAAGTATAACGCAACACTAAAACACCCTCGGCCGTATGAGGCTTGTGTTCTTTATCATATACAGTAGTTTAATCAATAATTAAGACCCTGTTGTCATACGTACAATTTGTACATGTTCAATAAAGCCAATCAAAAATAGTATTTTAACAGCGTCTGCGTGAGGCCTTGTGTGTGTGTGTGTGTGTGTGTGTGTGTGTGTGCCACCTCTTGTCCTCTTGTTATTTTTAACCTGAGCTACACGTTGTGTTTTTGTTTTGTTTTTTTTACGTCTGGTTAATATTCTGACCGTATCCTTTCTTCCTCATGGTTGCTTTCCTGAATGTTGAGTTCCTCTTCTGCTGTGTGACATTTTTAGGGTCCACACTGAGCTTGTCTCCACATACTTCATCAAGTTGTTTGTAGACTGGGCAGCTTGTGAGTCCAGCCCCTCTGGGATTATTTCCATCCTTGATTTGTTTATACTTGGTTTAGAGATTTTTACGCAACACAAAATATGGCCATCGGGTTGCGTGAAGATTTCACGTCCATCCGTCCATCCGTCTGTGTGTCTGTCTGTGCTCAGCATGAGTCCATTTCTATTCCTGCCAGTCTTCAAATTCACAGGGAACATTGTTGGGACACAGACCTTGGACAAGATCAAATATGGCTAACCCTGACCTATTTTAAGAGGTCAAAGGGTCACAGTCTGTTTCCTAATTTTATGCTCATACGGCTGAGGGTATTTTATGATTGCGTTTCCGTTGGCACTGAAGCCACGTTCACCTCCGCCACCATTTCCTCCGGGATTAATAAAGTCTTCTGATTCTGATTGGTTTGCTTAGTCATCAGTAGGTTAGCAGTCAAGTGCAGCTGGGCGTGGCCTGTCCCTGAGTGCAGTGCATGCTGGTCACTGCGGCTTCTGCAACTCATCTGCCGTAATGAGAACAAAAACTCTCAAATCTCTGGTCACAGTCAATCCATCCGAAAAGTGATTCCACATTTTTACTCAGGAAACCTTCCAAAATTCCCAAGTGTGCCCATTTCCACAGCTGACGTCAATCCCTTAAAGGTCAGGGTTCAGGTGGAGTTGCGGCCACCGGGTTCAGCCGGTCTGCGGCTGTTTGCTCTTCAAAGTGACCAGCGTGATTCCGCTGGACTCATCCTGTTTGGGACCCAGACAGGAAATGGTTTCTGTGCTCACATCCTGCTCTCCATGTCATATTACACTTTGATTAATGTGATGAGATGATATTCCACACTGTAGGTACCAAACGAGATTTTTCCGCTGTTTACTCTCAGCCTCTTTTATCTGAATGAGATGCAGAGCTGCTTTTGCACACACAATCTAAAACCTCGTCTTTCTCTCCGCTCACTCCCACGTCCTCTGCACCGCTTGCAGCTTGCATAGCAACTTGTCCTCCTCCTCCCCCCCTCCCCCTCCTGCTGTTGTCCCATCACGTCACACCAGCCAGTGGTTTTATTAAAACTGCACATGGGAAAAGAAGCCCGGAGAGCCGTTCAGTCCATTCGGGGAGATTCCAGACCGGCATGCAGATCTTGTTCCAGCTGCTGTGTTTGGGGTCTTTGGACAGACGGTGGAACCACTGTTCCTCCTGCTGTCTTTTTTTTAATGGTGCCCTGTCTTATACGTGTGTTCAGGCAGAGTGTTGGTGCACTGCCACCATGAGGCGGCACCATAGAAAGATGTCCTGTATGGGCCCTGTGACCCCACCCCCCATGACCCAACAGACTGGAGCTGATCCCTGTGTGTTGCTACATGAAGTAGATAAGAGTCCCAGACTTCTCCTGAATAGGACGCCAGGTTACGTCCCCAGCAAAGGCTGGCATCCATTTATAACAAGGTGGATGGACACAATGAAGATGAAGTGTCTTGTCTGAGGACACAGACGGGTCGCCTGGAATCAAATCCCTGTCTATGTGTAGGTGGGTCGGCTGGTGGTGCAACAAAAGAACCAATAACCTCGTCTAAAATTGAATGCGGACCAGAGGTTTGCTACATCTAGCTGAGGATGAATTCTGGGCAGGAAGAACTGCTGTGATTGATCACAAGTAAACTGCAGTTCTACAGCCCGTATTGATCAAAAGTCAGTCACATCGGCTCTGACACACCAACATGTGATGCAGCAAAGAACAAGATGCTGCTGGTGTTCTTAGTTTGGAGTGATCATGTCTGAAAGAATGTAGATATACTCACTCACTGATTCACTGACTGATTTGGGGAGGTGATGGTCTAGTGGTTAAGCGTTGGGCTTGAGACCAGAGGATACTCGGTTCAAGACCCAGCCAGACTGGAAAATCACTAAGGGCCCTTGGGCAAGGTCCTTAATCCCGGAGTTGCTCCTGGTGTGTAGGGATCACCTTGTATGGCAGCAGCCTGACATCTGTGTGTCAGTGTGAATGTATGAATGGGAGAATGTGAGGCATAATTGTAAAGTGATTTGAGCATCTGATGCAGATAGAAAAGGGCGATATAAATGTAGTCCATTTATTCACTGACTCAGTGATTCACTCACTAACCAACTGATTTACTCACTCACTGACTCACTCACTGATTTACTCACACATTCACTGACTCACTCACTGATTTACTCACTCAGAGTCACTGACTCACTGATTTACTCACTCACTGACTGACTCACTGATTCAGACTCACTGATTTACTCATCGACTAACTCACTGATTCACTCACTCACCCATGCACTCATTCACTCACTACTCACTGACTTACTCACTCACTGATTTACTCACTCACTGAGTCAGTGACTCACTCATGCAATCACTCACTCACTGATTTACTGACTCACTGATTTACTCACTCACTGAGTCACTGACTCACCCATGCACTCACTCACTGACTCAGTGATTTACTCATTCACTCACTGACTTACTGATTTACTCGCTCAATCATTCATTGACTCACTCACTGAGTGACTGACTCACTGATTCCCTCACTCACCCTCTGACTCCGTCATGCACTCACTCACTGACTCACTGATTTACTCACTCAATCATGCACTCACTCACTGACTCACTGATTTACTCACTCAATCATGCACTCACTCACTGACTCACTGATTTACTCACTCAATCATGCACTCACTCACTGACTCACTGACTTACTCACTCAATCATGCACTCACTCACTGACTCACTGATTTACTCACTCAATCATGCACTCACTCACTGACTTACTCACTCAATCATGCACTCACTCACTGGCTCACTGAGTTGTTTTTCTTCTTTCACACTGAAACAGAATTTCTAACCTGCACGTTGTTCTTGCTGAGACGTGACAACTTTGTTGTAGATGCAGACTGTAAGATGTTCACCACTTCTGTTGTTTTCAATACAATTATTGATGATGTCATCGGGGTTAGTCCAACTCAACTTTCACAACATAAACGTCAACTTACAGTTTATCAAAGACGGCATGAGGTCCAACGTTCATGGGGATCAGCTGCATTTGTTGGTCTCCACCTGTTTTCACCTGTCTTCACCTTCTGCACACAGCTGCTGTGTTCACCTGTTTCCCAGAACCTGTCTTGTGTGAAGAACACCAGAAATATTGTCTATAAAGAAGTTTTAACATTGAAATCCTATAGAAAGGATCCATTTCCATCCTCTTCTTTTTTGATACATTATCACTTTATAATTAGGCATCAACGCGTCTAAATCATGTTAGAAACTTCCATGTTGCCTGTTCTGGATCTACTAGTGAGACTTCTGGATGCTGGAGAATCCACCTGGAATAACCTGGATATGTAATTTGTTTTCAGAGTAACGCTGATGTTTTAAAGCGGTTCCGTTATTCCTGCGCAGCCGCGTAACCAGTACAACAACATGAGGATGGTTCTGCTGTAACGGCGCTTACCTCCAAAAGGAAACGGAACAACAGTCCTGCAGGTGAAGCTGGAAACCTGTTTCTGTGTCCTCACACACTGAACCGCTCTTAGTCTGGCGTGTTGTGCCACAGATCCGGATGTGGATTATTGAGGGAATTATCTCTGACATTCACATTGTTTATGACGTGAGCTCAAAAACATGCACACGATCAACATTTCAGGCCGCAGACACAAATGCAGTTTGGCGTTCGGGTTCTGAAGTCCACGCTGCACCACAGCACACGTACTGTGACGTCTCAGGTGTGCCGATAAGCAGCATGTGCACCATCGTGTACGGGGGGTTTAAATGTGGTGCCTGACTGAATTATGTGGTGCATTTTTGGAAGCTGTCCGATGTTCTGCTGCTCTCACGTTTCTAAATTCATTTGTTAAAATAAATTTGCTGTTTTCAGTTTCACAGAAACGCATCTCAGAAGCTGACGGTTTGAAACCTCATGCAAACATCAGACGGTCCAGCAGCGCCTCCGTATTGAACCGGGACCTTCCGGGATGCACATCTGTGAGAAAAGTGCTGAAGAACTTTGATGTTCTGGAATGTTCTGTCTGGTTCTTCATTTAGAACATTTGTTGAAAAGTGACACTTGGTGACACTTGCACGTGTGAGTTAATGTCGGTCTAGAGATTAACAGTGTACCAACTAACCTGGAGTGACTTGATGTTTCCACACTCGGTGATCTCCAGCATGGGAGGCGGACACTCTGACCGGTTGGCTAAAACCCGCCTCTGGCCTGAGTGGACAGAGAATCCTTTGGCTGTGGAGACGTGAGGCCTATTACCACACGCACAGCGACCCCTGCTGGCCTCCATCACACACATATTCAGGTCTTATTGTTGGGGGATTGGAGCCTATGACAGCCTCCATCACACAATTAAAGCACTGGTGTCAGTCACACGGGAGTGGGGGGGGTCTGGAGGAGGAGCCTCCTCTGTGCATCGAGTTTGGCACGGGAGAGGTGTAAGAGAGCACCATGCTGTTGGGTTTACATGCAGGTTTGATATGAGCATAATATTAATAGTTGCCTTTGAGAAATGTATTTATTTATTAATAAATAAATTGAATTAATTTGCCAAGTTCAGGAGTAATCTCAGAGTTAAAAAACCAGCTTCCTCTCCAAGGACAAACTGAACCAACAGGGCTGCTTCCATGGTGGGGCCAGGAGAGCCCTCTGACAAACTCTAGGACCCATCTGTCCCCAGTTTTGACCATGATAGTGGACACTCCGATTGCCTTGAGTACATGGACTTTGTAAGAATTCCAGTCTATCGATGGCCTCATATGGACAGATAGGGCAGCTCTAGTAATTTGCATAATATTAATAGTTACCATCTATAAGTATTAATATTAGTGCATTTTTTTCATTCATTTTCTGACACTTCTCCTGGTCACAGCAGACTAAGCAGCTCATCCCTCACTTTCCTATCCTCGGCCAGGCCCTCTAACTACTCCTGGGGGACATTCCCAAACCATCTAGAAAACATAATCCCACAAATATGTTGTGGGTCTTCACTGGGATCCTCCTCCCAGATCAACATGCCTGGAAGACCCCCCTCTGGAGATGCCCAGGTGCCATCCTCACCAGATGCCCAAACCACCTCAGCTGGCTCCATCTGATGTGGAACAGCAGCGGTTCTACTCCAGCTTTGCTGGGAATATAAAACTTCTCACCCTCTCCCTGGGTTTAAGCCCCAGTAGCCAACACAGGAGCTTCAATTCTCACCTTATCCATGATCATGTTCTTTTAGTCACTACTCAAAGCTCATGACCATAAGTGAGAAGATACAGTTGTGATTCTCTGTTGGAACCCTAGAAGAAAATTCACAGGCTGCCCCTCCAAGCAGCATTCATCACCTTGATGTTATGAGTATAGCTCTGTCATTTATTGTCAGTCATCACATTTTTTCCCACTTGTCCTCCTCTCCTTCTTTTCCCACCGTGGCCACCAGAGGGCTATGATCATTATGATACAAGCAAAGCAGCGCAAAGCTCGCTCATGGTACACTGTGTCCCAAACAGGAAGTGCCAAATTTTGAGTCCACAGTGAAACAGGAAATGTCAAATGTTGAACACTTCCTGGCATTGGCGGAGCTAGAAGGGAGGCCAGGGTGGCACTGGACCCCCCCTAAAGTCTGATTGGACAACCCAGGTGCCACCCCAGATGATTGACATGTCACTGCACTACACATCTGGTTGAAAAGAGCCATTTTAAAATCAGTGACACATATTGACTGCTACTGTAGGTCCCTCCTCTACGGTAGATGGTGCTGTGTACCACAAAAAGTTCTTATCCACCTTAGTAGAAGAAGAAAAATCTTCAAGCCAGATTTGAATCTGAACACGTAGTCTGAACCGTGGACTCCTAATGACACCAAAGTTATACTGGTGAGTAAATGACTATATTTTATGCCAGAAATGAGGATGAGGTTGTTAAAAGCAGCATTTCTCCTTTAATTTGGGTTGTCTTATATTATATATATATACATATATATATATGTATATATATATACATATATATACACTCAACAAAAATATAAACGCAACACTTTTGGTTTTGCTCCCATTTTGTATGAGATGAACTCAAAGATCTAAAACTTTTTCCATATACACAATATCACCATTTCCCTCAAATACTGTTCACAAACCAGTCTAAATCTGTGATAGTGAGCACTTCTCCTTTGCTGAGATAATCCATCCCACCTCACAGGTGTGCCATGTCAAGATGCTGATTAGACACCATGATTAGTGCACAGGTGTGCCTTAGACTGCCCACAATAAAAGGCCACTCTGAAAGGTGCAGTTTTATCACACAGCACAATGCCACAGATGTCGCAAGATTTGAGGGAGCGTGCAATTGGCATGCTGACAGCAGGAATGTCAACCAGAGCTGTTGCTCGTGTATTGAATGTTCATGTCTCTACCATAAGCCGTCTCCAAAGGCGTTTCAAAGACGTTGGCAGTACATCCAACCAGCCTCACAACAGCAGACCACGTGTAACCACACCAGCCCAGGACCTCCACATCCAGCATGTTCACCTCCAAGATCGTCTGAGACCAGCCACTCGGACAGCTGCTGAAACAATCGGTTTGCATAACCAAAGAATTTCTGCACAAACTGTCATAAACCGTCTCAGGGAAGCTCATCTGCATGCTCGTCGTCCTCATCGGGGTCTCGACCTGACTCCAGTTCGTCGTCGTAACCGACTTAAGTGGGCAAATGCTCACATTTGCTGGCGTTTGGCACGTTGGAGAGGTGTTCTCTTCACGGATGAATCCCGGTTCACACTGTTCAGGGCAGATGGCAGACAGCGTGTGTGGCGTCGTGTGGGTGAGCAGTTTTCTGATGTCAGTATTGTGGATCGAGTGGCCCATGGTGGCAGTGGGGTTATGGTATGGGCAGGCGTCTGTTATGGACGAAGAACACAGGTGCATTTTATTGATGGCATTTTGAATGCACAGAGATACCGTGACGAGATCCTGAGGCCCATTGTTGTGCCATACATCCAAGATCACCTCATGTTGCAGCAGGATAATGCACGGCCCCATGTTGCAAGGATCTGTACACAATTCTTGGAAGCTGAAAATGTCCCAGTTCTTGCATGGCCGGCATACTTACCGGACATGTCACCCATTGAGCATGTTTGGGATGCTCTGGACCGGCGTATACGACAGCGTGTACCAGTTCCTGCCAATATCCAGCAACGTCGCACAGCCATTGAAGAGGAGTGGACCAACATTCCACAGGCCACAACTGACAACATGATCAACTCTATGTGAAGGAGATGTGTTGCACTGCATGAGGCAAATGGTGGTCACACCAGATACTGACTGGTATCCCCCCCCAATAAAACAAAACTGTACCTTTCAGAATGGCCTTTTATTGTGGACAGTCTAAGGCACACCTGTGCACTAATCATGGTGTCTAATCAGCATCTTGATATGGCACACCTGTGAGGTGGGATGGATTATATATTTGACCATTTCTCTCCGATTGTTCTGTCTGAGTTATTTTCATTAGTTACTTCATCCAAACCATCAACATGTCTATTAGACCCCATTCCTACCAGGCTGCTCAAGGAAGCCCTACCATTATTTAATGCTTCGATCTTAAATATGATCAATCTATCTTTATTAGTTGGCTATGTACCACAGGCTTTTAAGGTGGCAGTAATTAAACCATTACTTAAAAAGCCATCACTTGACCCAGCTATCTTAGCTAATTATAGGCCAATCTCCAACCTTCCTTTTCTCTCAAAAATTCTTGAAAGGGTAGTTGTAAAACAGCTAACTGATCATCTGCAGAGGAATGGTCTATTTGAAGAGTTTCAGTCAGGTTTTAGAATTCATCATAGTACAGAAACAGCATTAGTGAAGGTTACAAATGATCTTCTTATGGCCTCGGACAGTGGACTCATCTCTGTGCTTGTTCTGTTAGACCTCAGTGCTGCTTTTGATACTGTTGACCATAAAATTTTATTACAGAGATTAGAGCATGCCACAGGTATTAAAGACACTGTGCTGCGGTGGTTTGAATCATATTTATCTAATAGATTACATTTTGTTCATGTAAATGGGGAGTCTTCTTCACAGACTAAGGTTAATTATGGAGTTCCACAAAGTTCTGTGCTAGGACCAATTTTATTCACTTTATACATGCTTCCCTTAGGCAGTATTATTAGAAAGCATTGCTTAAATTTTCACTGTTACGCAGATGATACCCAGCTTTATCTATCCATGAAGCCAGAGGACACACACCAATTAGTTAAACTGCAGGAATGTCTTACAGACATAAAGACATGAATGACCTCTAATTTCCTGCTTTTAAATTCAGATAAAACTGAAGTTACTGTACTTGGCCCCACAAATCTTAGAAACATGGTGTCTAACCAGATCCTTACTCTGGATGGCATTACCCTGACCTCTAGTAATACTGTGAGAAATCTTGGAGTCATTTTTGATCAGGATATGTCCTTGAATGCGCATATTAAGCAAATATGTAGGACTGCTTTTTTACATTTGCGCAATATCTCTAAAATTAGAAAGGTCTTGTCTCAGAGTGATGCTGAAAAACTAATTCATGCATTTATTTCCTCTAGGCTGGACTATTGTAATTCATTATTATCAGGTTGTCCTAAAAGTTCCCTGAAAAGCCTTCAGTTAATTCAAAATGCTGCAGCTAGAGTACTGACGGGGACTAGAAGGAGAGAGCATATCTCACCCATATTGGCCTCTCTTCATTGGCTTCCTGTTAATTCTAGAATAGAATTTAAAATTCTTCTTCTTACTTATAAGGTTTTGAATAATCAGGTCCCATCTTATCTTAGGGACCTCGTAGTACCATATCACCCCAATAGAGCGCTTCGCTCTCAGACTGCAGGCTTACTTGTAGTTCCTAGGGTTTGTAAGAGTAGAATGGGAGGCAGAGCCTTCAGCTTTCAGGCTCCTCTCCTGTGGAACCAGCTCCCAATTCAGATCAGGGAGACAGACACCCTCTCTACTTTTAAGATTAGGCTTAAAACTTTCCTTTTTGCTAAAGCTTATAGTTAGGGCTGGATCAGGTGACCCTGAACCATCCCTTAGTTATGCTGCTATAGACTTAGACTGCTGGGGGGTTCCCATGATGCACTGAGTGTTTCTTTCTCTTTTTGCTCTGTATGCACCACTCTGCATTCAATCATTAGTGATCGATCTCTGCTCCCCTCCACAGCATGTCTTTTTCCTGGTTCTCTCCCTCAGCCCCAACCAGTCCCAGCAGAAGACTGCCCCTCCCTGAGCCTGGTTCTGCTGGAGGTTTCTTCCTGTTAAAAGGGAGTTTTTCCTTCCCACTGTTGCCAAGTGCTTGCTCACAGGGGGTCGTTTTGACTGTTGGGGTTTTTCCGTAATTATTGTATGGCTTTGCCTTACAATATAAAGCGCCTTGGGCAACTGATTTGTTGTGATTTGGCGCTATATACACTCAACAAAAATATAAACAACACTTTTGGTTTTGCTCCCATTTTGTATGAGATTAACTCAAAGATCTAAAACTTTTTCCACATACACAATATCACCATTTCCCTCAAATATTGGTCACAGACCAGTCTAAATCTGTGATAGTGGGCACTTCTCCTTTGCTGAGATAATCCATCCCACCTCACAGGTGTGCCATATCAAGATGCTGATTAGACACCATGATTAGTGCACAGGTGTGCCTTAGACTGCCCACAATAAAAGGCCACTCTGAAAGGTGCAGTTTTGTTTTATCGGGGGGGGATACCAGTCAGTATCTGGTGTGACCACCATTTGCCTCATGCAGTGCAACACATCTCCTTCGCATAGAGTTGATCAGGTTGTCAATTGTGGCCTGTGGAATGTTGGTCCACTCCTCTTCAATGGCTGTGCAAAGTTGCTGGATATTGGCAGAAACTGGTACATGCTGTCGTATACGCCGGTCCAGAGCATCCCAAACATGCTCAATGGGTGACATGTCCGGTGAGTATGCCGGCCATGCAAGAACTGGGACATTTTCAGCTTCCAAGAATTGTGTACAGATCCTTGCAACATGGGGCCGTGCATTATCCTGCTGCAACATGAGGTGATGTTCTTGGATGTATGGCACAACAATGGGCCTCAGGATCTCATCACGGTATCTCTGTGCATTCAAAATGCCATCAATAAAATGCACCTGTGTTCTTCGTCCATAACAGACGCCTGCCCATACCATAACCCCACCGCCACCATGGGCCACTCGATCCACAACACTGACATCAGAAAACCGCTCACCCACACGACGCCACACACGCTGTCTGCCATCTGCCCTGAACAGTGTGAACCGGGATTCAACCGTGAAGA
Organism: Thalassophryne amazonica; assembly: GCF_902500255.1. NCBI lineage: Eukaryota > Metazoa > Chordata > Actinopteri > Batrachoidiformes > Batrachoididae > Thalassophryne > Thalassophryne amazonica. The sequence continues at coordinate 96,722,702 of NC_047116.1, read as the reverse complement.
GAACACCTCTCCAACGTGCCAAACGCCAGCGAATGTGAGCATTTGCCCACTTAAGTCGGTTACGACGAACTGGAGTCAGGTCGAGACCCCGATGAGGACGACGAGCATGCAGATGAGCTTCCCTGAGATGGTTTCTGACAGTTTGTGCAGAAATTCTTTGGTTATGCAAACCGATCGTTTCAGCAGCTGTCCGAGTGGCTGGTCTCCAGTGATGCCGGTAACGCGTTACTCTAATCTAACCACTTTAGTAACGAGTAATCTAACGCGTTAATCTTTCCAAATCAGTAATCAGATTAAAGTTACTTCTCCATGTCACTGTGCGTTACTATTATTTTTCATTGTGGGTCGATAGCAGCATTAAACTTGGTCTGTGGGCAGGAGGTCGGGGTTCGACTGAACTGCCCACTTTCAGTGAACTGTGAGCTTTTCATCCGCGGTTTTTTGCAGCTGCTCGACTCGTCCTCACCTCTTAAAGCGCGGTGATCAGCACACCTGCACTGAGCTTTACAAAGACATTTTTATACTTTTTTCCTCCTTTATTTAGAATTCTGATCTGAGCTGCTCTGTATCTGGTCGTTAAAAACAGCTGATCCTCCGCGACGTGTCAACAACTAACACTATTTTCCACTCAAATGCACCTAAACTCTCTTTCTGAGGACCACATGATGTGAAAACACAATAAAACTTTCTTACCTGTAAATCTGGTCATGTTTTTTGCATAAATAAATGTTATCCATTCTTTGTGCTCAAACGCCAAAGTAGGGGCGAATCCAGATGGAATGGGGGCGTGGGGCAGGGATGTGCCCCCCCCACAACACCCCTAGATTAAAGGTGCAATTTTGAAGCCGTTTTTTACTACAACTAATATTGCTTAAAATAATAATAATTTCAACAAGTAAAATGTTTAGAGAGAATTTAAATGTTAGAAAAATGTTAGAATTTAATAGTTACCTTTATAAACAATGTAGGCTCGAAATTGCAAGTTTTACTGTTACAGTGCTGTCAACAGTTAAATATGAGGTCAAGAAAGACGTCTTTATTTTACTTTTTATAAAACAAGTATTTATTTTCATTGAAGTCAAGAAAGGGTGACTATAAAGTGAGTTTTGGCAAAACAGGTATCATTGTCATGTTGAGGTGGCAGAGGGTTGTTGTGGGCAGCTGGGAAAAGTAACTAGTAATCTAACTTAGTTACTTTTACAATTGAGTAATCAGTAAAGTAACTAAGTTACTTTTACAATTGAGTAATCAGTAAAGTAACTAAGTTACTTTTTCAAAGTAACTGTGGCAACACTGCTGGTCTCAGATGATCTTGGAGGTGAACATGCTGGATGTGGAGGTCCTGGGCTGGTGTGGTTACATGTGGTCTGCGGTTGTGAGGCTGGTTGGATGTACTGCCAACGTCTTTGAAACGCCTTTGGAGACGGCTTATGGTAGAGAAATGAACATTCAATACACGAGCAACAGCTCTGGTTGACATTCCTGCTGTCAGCATGCCAATTGCACGCTCCCTCAAATCTTGCGACATCTGTGGCATTGTGCTGTGTGATAAAACTGCACCTTTCAGAGTGGCCTTTTATTGTGGGCAGTCTAAGGCACACCTGTGCACTAATCATGGTGTCTAATCAGCATCTTGATATGGCACACCTGTGAGGTGGGATGGATTATCTCAGCAAAGGAGAAGTGCTCACTATCACAGATTTAGACTGGTTTGTGAACAATATTTGAGGGAAATGGTGATATTGTGTATGTGGAAAAAGTTTTAGATCTTTGAGTTCATCTCATACAAAATGGGAGCAAAACCAAAAGTGTTGCGTTTATATTTTTGTTGAGTGTAAATAAAATTGATTTGATTTGATATATGCGTGTGTGTGTGTGTGTGTGTGTGTGTGTGTGTGTGTGTGTTTCTCCAGTGATTTTTAGACTAATAAAACTAGCAGACAGCAGCTGATTCATGCTCTATTGGCTTATCTGAGATCTAAAATGCTGCCCCTGGTATTTCACACAGTTTAATTTATTTATGCCATTTGAAAAACAAAAACAATTTCTAAAATTAACGTAAACTGAAAGTAAATCTCTACAACTTGATATAAAACAATTAAAAATCTAAAATCCATCTTCCTGATGAAGTGGTGTAGAGAAAGATTTTCTTAAAAAGAAGACCTGAAAGTTCAGCTACAATTTGCTAGAAGGTACATCTGAGATTCAAGCCTAGATTTGAGGTTTTGGTGAAGGAAATTTTTGTATTTCTTCATAACTGATGTAAATAAAGTCCAAGTCAGCGACTTGGAAATGTTCATGTATCCATCCCCTGACTTGTCTAAAGAAAACTGTCAATAAAACTGATTATTATTTACAGGCTTTATACCAAAGCGTAGTATTACTTATGTTACCCATCATCTTGACTTTTATATTTTTAATTAATTTATATCAAGTTTTAGAGATTTGCTTTCAGTTTGAGTTTGAGGAAGATAATTTTAGAATTTTTTTGTTGTTGTTTTTTATCCTTTTTGTATTTCTTGTATTTGAAATGGCATAAACAAATTAAAATGTGTGTAATACCAAGTGTTCCAATGCTGTTGGAGGGCACACTATCCTAACCTTATGATGTGTGCAAAATGAGTGTGGTATTATTACTGATTGTTTAAGAAGGTTTAATTTTCACTAATATTTCAATAGAGATACAACCCCAGTTCCAGTGAAGTTGGGATGTTGTGGAAAATGTAAATAAAAGAATAAAATGATTTTCAAATCCTCTTCAACCTATATTCAATTAATGTTCAAACTGATAAACATTGTTTTTGTGCAAATATTTGGTCATTTTGAAATGGATGCCTGCAACATGTTTCAAAAAAGTTAGGATGGGTCAACAAAAGACTGGGAAAGTTGATGAATGCTCAAAGAACATCTAATTGGAAACAGGTGAGTGTCAAGATTGGGTATAAAAGGAGCATCTCCAAAAGGCTCAGCCATTTACAAGCAAAGATGGGGTGAGGATCACCACTATGTGAACAAGTGCAAGTTAAAACTCTACCATGCAAAGTGAAAGCCAAACATCAACAACATCCAGAAACGCCTGTTGTGAAAGTGTAGTGACACGGACCCACAACAGGGGGCGCAAATGAACGGCCAATAGATGAGCCAAAAAGTAACAATTTAATGTTGTGAAATGTGCACAACGAAATACAGACAATCTCAGAATATAACTACAGTCAATCCACAAAGGTGACGTGTGGGCAGGCTCGAGGATAGAAGACGTCTGTCCTGAGAAGAGCCGGAACCACACGATTTCCGCCGCCACAGAACCTGGTGAATACTGGAGCCGCCAAGTCCCGAATTCCCAGGTGATCACCGTCCCCGACTGTCGGATCTGGTACTACTGGCGAAGAACAAAGACAGTCAAGTGTGGGTGTGTGTACACCCAGTAACAACAACGGTGGGAATGCCACCTCCACCTCTCACTCAATAACTTGCAGAGTACTGTAGATTCCTCAGGGGAAAAGAGTGCCTTCAGCGCTCTCTCAGCTTTCACCGACGGAGGTACCGGTACTCCTGCAAACACTCACAATATACAAATATTGTAATCACAAACGGCTGAGGATATTACCTCCGATGAAGTACGATATCTCGGCGATGAGGTGGAGATGACGTCTGGGTTTTATGGAGTGCGATGATGAAGAATGAGCGACAGCTGTCAGGAGTTAATGAGTGACAGCTGTCACTCCGGGCTGTGTCCGTGGCGGCAGCGCCCTCTCGTGCCTGAAGCCCGTACTTCAGGCAGGGCGCCCTTTGGTCGTGGGCCAGCAGTACCTCCTCTTCTGGCGGCCCACACAACAGGACCCCCCCCTCAACGGGCGCCTCCTGGCGCCCGACCAGGCTTGTCCGGGTGCCGCCGGTAGAAGTCGGCCAGGAGGGCCGGGTCCAGGATGAAGCTCCTCTTCACCCAGGAGCGTTCTTCGGGTCCATACCCCTCCCAGTCCACCAAATACTGGAACCCCCGGCCCATTCGACGGACGTCCAGGAGCCGGCGCACTGTCCAAGCCGGCTCCCCGTCAATGATCCGGGCAGGAGGCGGCGCCGGACCGGGAGCACAGAGGGGTGAGGTGTGATGAGGCTTGATTCTGGAGACATGAAAAACCGGGTGGATCCGCAGTGAAGCTGGGAGTCGGAGCTTCACTGCGGCAGGACTGAGGATTTTGAGGATCTTGAAAGGTCCAATGTAACGGTCCTTCAACTTGGGGGAGTCCACTTGGAGGGGGATGTCCTTCGTGGACAGCCACACCTCCTGCCCGGGCTGGTAAGCAGGGGCCGGGGATCGCCGGCGGTCCGCACGGGTCTTTGCCCTCGTCCGGGTCTTCAACAAGGCAGAACGGGCGGAGCGCCACACCCGACGGCACTTCCGCAGGTGGGCCTGGACCGAGGGCACACCGACCTCTCCCTCCACCACGGGAAACAATGGGGGCTGATACCCCAAACACACCTCAAACGGGGAGAGGCCGGTGGCAGAGGACACCTGGCTGTTATGTGCATACTCGATCCAGGCCAGATGTTCACTCCAGGCCGTCGGGTGTGCGGACGCTACGCAGCGCAGGGCTTGCTCCAATTCCTGATTGGCCCGTTCTGCCTGTCCATTGGTCTGCGGGTGATACCCGGACGAGAGGCTCACAGTGGCCCCCAGTTCCCGGCAGAAGCTCCTCCAGACATGTGAGGAGAACTGGGGACCACGATCAGAGACGATGTTGGTGGGTATCCCATGCAGACGGACGACGTGGTGGACCAGGAGGTCTGCTGTCTCCTGGGCTGTTGGGAGCTTCGGGAGGGCCACGAAGTGGGCCGCCTTGGAGAATCGGTCCACTATCGTGAAGATGGTGGTGTTGCCCTGGGACAGCGGGAGGCCGTGACGAAATCCAGGCCAATATGGGACCAGGGGCGATGAGGCACAGGAAGTGGCTGGAGAAGCCCTTGGGACCTCTTGTGGTCTGCCTTGCCCCTGGCACAGGTGGTGCAGGCCTGGATGTACTCCCGAACGTCGGCCTCCATAGACGCCCACCAGAAGCGCTGCCGGACAACTGCCACGGTACTTCGCACCCCTGGATGACAGGAGAGCTTGGAACCATGACAGAAGTCCAAGACTGCAGCTCTGGCCTCTGGTGGGACGTATAGAAGGTTCTTCGGACCGGTTCCGGGGTCCGGGCTCCGTGCCAGGGCCTCCTGGACGGTCTTCTCCACGTCCCAGGTGAGGGTGGCCACGATAGTTGACTCCGGAATGATGGGCACCGGTGGATCCGACAGCACCGTTTTGACTTCGTCTTCGTGTACCCGGGACAAGGCATCCAATCTCTGGTTCTTGGTCCCGGGGCGATAGGTGATCCGGAAGTCAAAACGTCCGAAGAACAGTGACCAGCGGGCTTGCCTGGGGTTCAGCCGCTTGGCGGTCCTGATATACTCCAGGTTCCGATGGTCAGTGAAAACCGTGAATGGCACAGACGCTCCCTCCAACAGGTGTCTCCACTCCTCAAGAGCCTCTTTCACCGCAAGGAGTTCTCAATTGCCGACGTCATAGTTCCGTTCAGCTGGGGTCAACCTGCGAGAAAAGTAGGCACACGGGTGAAGAACCTTATCGGTCTCTCCGCTCTGGGATAGCACGGCTCCTATCCCTGAGTCAGAGGTGTCCACTTCAACCACGAACTGGCGGCTAGGGTCGGGCTGCACCAAAACTGGCGCAGTAGAGAACCGTCTTTTCAACTCCTTGAACGCGGCTTCGCACCGATCCGACCAGGTGAAGGGGACTTTTGGAGAGGTCAGGGCTGTCAGGGGGCTAACTACCTGACTGTAGCCCTTAATGAACCTCCTATAGAAATTAGCGAAGCCGAGGAACTGTTGCAGCTTCCTACGGCTTGTTGGTTGGGGCCAATCTCTCACCGCCGCAACCTTGGCCGGATCAGGGGCGACGGAGTTAGAGGAGATGATAAACCCCAGGAAGGACAAAGACGTGCGGTGAAACTCGCACTTCTCGCCCTTCACAAACAGTCGGTTCTCTAATAACCGCTGCAGGACCTGATGTACATGCTGGACATGGGTCTCAGGATCCGGAGAAAAGATGAGAATATCGTCCAGATATATACGAAGACGAATCGGTGCAGGAAGTCCCGCAAGACGTCGTTAACCAAGGCTTGGAACGTCGCGGGGGCGTTGGTGAGGCCGAACGGCATGACCAGGTACTCAAAGTGACCTAACGGGGTGTTAAATGCCGTCTTCCATTCGTCTCCCTTCCGGATCCGAACCAGGTGATACGCATTTCTAAGCTCCAGCTTAGTAAAGATTTTGGCTCCATGCAGGGGGGTGAACACGGAATCCAACAATGGCAACGGGTATCGGTTGCGAACCGTAATCTCATTCAGCCCCCTGTAATCAATGCATGGACGGAGTCCGCCATCTTTCTTGCCCACAAAAAAGAAACCTGCCCCCATCGGGGAGGTGGAGTTCCGGATCAGCCCGGCAGCTAATGAGTCCCGGATGTAGGTCTCCATTGGTTCGCGCTCAGGTCGTGAGAGGTTGTACAGCCTGCTGGACGGGAACTCAGCGCCTGGAACCAAATCAATGGCACAATCGTACGGACGGTGCGGGGGAAGGGTGAGTGCCAGATCCCTGCTGAAGACGTCAGCAAGATCGTGGTACTCAACCGGCACTGCCGTCAGATTGGGAAGGACTTTGACCTCCTCCTTAGCCTGTAAACCGGGAGGAACCGAGGATCCTAAACACACCCGATGGCAGGTTTCGCTCCACTGAACCACCACCCCAGACGGCCAATCAATCCGGGGATTGTGCTTCAACATCCATGGGAAGCCCAAAATCACGCGGGAGGTAGAAGGAGTTACAAAAAATTCAATCTCCTCCCGATGGTTTCCAGACACCACCAGAGTTACTGGTTGTGTCTTGTGTATGATTAAAGGGAGGAGGGTGCCATCTAGTGCCCGCACCTGCAATGGCGAAGGAAGCGCCACCAGAGGGAGCCCTACCTCCCTTGCCCATCTGCTGTCTAGCAGATTCCCTTCTGACCCCGTGTCCACCAGTGCTGGGGCTTGAAGGGTTAAATCCCCGCTCAGGATTGTAACTGGGAGTCGTGTGGCAATCTGTGTGTGTCTCACGTCAATGTTTTGACCCCCCCCTTAGCCCAGTCTCTGAGGGCGGTTGTTGTTGTGGCCGTTTGGGGCAGTTTTTCTGTGTGTGCTCCTTTGAGCTGCAGAGAAAACACTCCCCGCAGATCAGCCTCCTCATTTTGGCCCTGTGCGTTTCCCTAACAACGTCAGCAGGGGGAGCTGTTGCCCCACAGAGCGCTGCGGCTGTGGAGCGTGGGGAGGGTGGCCCCTTTTCGAACCCGGAAGGGAGAGGGGCGGCGCGTATCCGGTCACGTCCTTCGCCTCGCTCCCGACGGCGTTCCTCCAACCGATTGTCTAACCGTATAACGAGATCGATAAGCCCATCTAAATCCCGCGGTTCCTCCTTAGCTACCAGCTGCTCCTTCAGGACCAATGACAATCCGTTTATGAAGGCAGCGCGGAGCGCATCGTTATTCCAGCCGGACCTCGCAGCCGCGATGCGGAAGTTGACTGCATAAGCGGCTGCGCTCTCGCGTCCCTGTCTCATTGACAGCAGCACAGTTGAAGTGGTCTCTCCTCTGTTAGGGTGATCAAACACTGTTCTGAACTCCCCCACAAACCCAGTGTATGCTGATAACAACCGTGAGTTCTGTTCCCAGAGCGCCGTAGCCCAAGCGCTTGCCTTTCCCCGAAGCAGAGCAATCACATAAGCTATTTTACTAGCATCTGACGCGTACATGACGGGACGTTGTGCGAAGACGAGCGAACACTGCATGAAAAAGTCCGCGCACGTCTCCACACAACCTCCGTACGGCACAGGAGGGCTTATGTATGCTTCAGGGGATGGTGGGAGGGGTTGTTGAACCACCACTGGAACGTTCATATCCTGCACAGGGTCGGCAGGAGGAGGAGCTGCAGCAGCGCCCTGAGCGCTCGCCGCCATCTGTGCGGAGAGAGCCTCCACCCTGAGGTTCAGGAGGATGTTTTGCTCGGTCATTTGATCCAACCGAGCCGTAAAGGCGGTGAGAATGTGCTGCAGCTCACCAATCACGCCTCCTGCAGACGCCTGCGCTCCCTGCTCTCCCATTGGTCGTTCAACAGCCGGGTGACGCCCCTCAGAGTCCATGACGCTGGCCGAGATATCCTGTTGTGATAGTGTAGTGACACGGACCCACAACAGGGGGTGCAAATGAACGGCCAATAGATGAGCCAAAAAGTAACAATTTAATGTTGTGAAATGTGCACAACGAAATACAGACAATCTCAGAATATAATTACAGTCAATCCACAAAGGTAACGTGTGGGCAGGCTCGAGGATAGAAGACGTCTGTCCTGAGAAGAGCCGGAACCACACGATTTCCGCCGCCACAGAACCTGGTGAATACTGGAGCCGCCAAGTCCCGAATTCCCAGGTGATCACCGTCCCCGACTGTCGGATCTGGTACTGCTGGCGAAGAACAAAGACAGTCAAGTGTGGGTGTGTGTACACCCAGTAACAACAACGGTGGGAATGCCACCTCCACCTCTCACTCAATAACTTGCAGAGTACTGTAGATTCCTCAGGGGAAAAGAGTGCCTTCAGCGCTCTCTCAGCTTTCACCGACGGAGGTACCAGTACTCCTGCAAACACTCACAATATACAAATATTGTAATCACAAACGGCTGAGGATATTACCTCCGATGAAGTACGATATCTCGGCGATGAGGTGGAGATGACGTCTGGGTTTTATGGAGTGCGATGATGAAGAATGAGCGACAGCTGTCAGGAGTTAATGAGTGACAGCTGTCACTCCCGGCTGTGTCCGTGGCGGCAGCGCCCTCTCGTGCCTGAAGCCCGCACTTCAGGCAGGGCGCCCTTTGGCGGTGGGCCAGCAGTACCTCCTCTTCTGGCGGCCCACACAACAACGCCGCCGCCTTCTCTGGGCCAGAGGTCATTTGAAATGGACAGACACAAAGTGGAAAAGTGTGCTGTGGTCTGATGAGTCCACATTTCAAATTGTTTTTGGAAATCATGGACGTCATGTCCTCTTGACAGAAGAGGAAAAAGACCATCCAGATTGTTACCAGCACAAAGTTCAAAACCCAGCTCTGCTGTGAGGCAGAGACTGCTGTAGGACGTGTCTCTACTTGAAAGGACCAAACTCACACCAGACCACATCTGCCAACTCTTGGAGATCTGTCTTAACACCACATATTTCTAGTTTAGGGGGAATTACTACAGACAGATCCATGGTTGTGCGATGGGGTCTCCAGTATCCCCCACTGTGGCCAATCTGTACATGGTGTTGTGAAAGTGTAGGAACACGGACCCACAACAGGGGGCGCAAATGAACGGACAATGGAGGAATCAAATAACACTGTTTTTACTGTTGTGAAAAAGGCACAACAAATACAACCGATTACAATATGGAGATTAAGTCTTATTACAACGGTGTCATGTGGGCAGGCTCGACGATAGGAGACGTCTGTCCAAGTCGAACCGGAACGAACCCGATTTCCTCTGCCACCGAACCCCAGGAATACTGGAGCCGCCAAGTCCCGAATTCCCAGGTGGCCACTGCCTCCGCTCGTCGGATCCGGTACTGCTGGCAGGAAACAGAAACAGTCAGGTGTGGATGCGGCTGCACCCAGCAACACGGAGAGTGGAGAGTCCACCTCCACCTCTCGTCAACAACAATCAAGAAATGTAGGAAGGTGAGTACTTATCCTACTTCGTCCAATACGGTCTTCAGCTGACCTAAGCACAAGCAACACAGTATTAATTCTCAGAATAATACAACTGGCTGAGTTCGTTACCTCTTTGGTAAGGCGATATCTCGGCAAATGAGGTGGAGATGCCGTCCTGCTGATATACCTCCTTATTGATTGGGATCAGCTGTCTCCAGTGATGGGTGACTGCTGTCATCCTGGCTGCTCCCGTAAGGTGGCAGTGCCCTCCGGTGCCTGGAGCCCGCACTCCAGGCAGGGCGCCCTCTAGTGGTGGTGGGCCAGCAGTACCTCCTCTTCAGCGGCCCACATAACAGGACCCCCCCCTCAACGGGCGCCTCCTGGCGCACGACCGGGTTTGTCAGGGTGGCGACAGTAGAAGTCGGCCAGGAGGGCCGGGTCCAGGATGAAGCCCTTCTTCACCCAGGAGCATTCTTCGGGGCCGTACCCCTCCCAGTCCACCAGATACTGAAAACCCCGGCCCATCCGTCGGACGTCGAGGAGCCGGCGCACGGTCCAAGCCGGCTCTCCGTCGATGATCCGGGCAGGAGGTGGCGCCGGACCCGGAGTGCAGAGGGGTGAGGTGTGATGGGGTTTAATCCTGGAGACGTGGAATACTGGATGAATCCGCAGTGAGGCCGGAAGCTGGAGCCTCACTGCGGCGGGATTGATGACCTTGAGTATCTTATACGGGCCGATGTATCGTTCTTGCAGTTTTGGGGAGTCCACTTGAAGGGGAATGTCCTTGGTGGACAACCACACTTCCTGCCCAGGACGATACGTGGGAGCCGGGGCCCGCCGCCGGTCTGCATGGTTCTTCGCCCTCGTCCGGGCCCTTAAAGCAGAACGGGCGGTACGCCACACCCGACGGCACTTCCGTAGGTGGGCCTGGACCGAGGGCACACCGACCTCCCCCTCAACCACCGGAAACAACGGGGGTTGATACCCCAAGCACACCTCGAAAGGGGAGAGGCCGGTGGCTGATGACACTTGGCTGTTGTGGGCGTACTCGATCCAGGCCAGGTGGGTACTCCAGGCCGTCGGGTGCGCGGCTGTCACACAGCGTAGGGTCTGCTCCATCTCCTGGTTGGCCCGTTCTGCTTGTCCGTTGGTCTGGGGGTGATACCCGGACGAGAGACTGACCGTGGCCCCCAGTTCCCGGCAAAAGCTCCTCCAAACATGCGAGGAGAACTGGGGACCGCGATCGGAGACGATGTCTGATGGTATCCCATGCAGACGGACGATGTGGTGGACTAGGAGGTCCGCTGTCTCCTGGGCCGTTGGTAGCTTCGGGAGGGCCACGAAGTGGGCCGCCTTGGAGAATCGGTCCACTATCGTGAGGATGATGGTGTTTCCCTGGGACGGCGGGAGACCCGTGACAAAATCCAGGCCGATGTGAGACCAGGGGCGATGAGGCACGGGCAGCGGCTGTAGCAATCCCGATGTCTTGCGGTGGTCGGCCTTGCCCCTGGCGCAGGTGGTACAGGCCTGGATGTAACCCCGGACGTCGGCCTCCAGGGACGCCCACCAGAAGCGCTGCCGGATGACTGCCACGGTTCTTCGCACCCCAGGATGACAGGAGAGCTTCGAACCGTGACAGAAGTCCAGAACTGCAGCCCTGGCTTCTGGTGGGACGTAGAGTTTGTTCTTCGGTCCGGTTCCGGGGTCCGGGTCTCGTGTCAGGGCCTCCCGGACGGTCTTCTCCACGTCCCAGGTGAGGGCGGCCACGATAGCGGACTCCGGGATGATGGGATCCGGGGGATCCGACGACTCCGTTTTGACCTCATCTTCATGTACCCGGGACAAAGCATCCGATCTTTGATTTTTGGTAACGGGACGGTAGGTGATCCGGAAGTCAAAACGGCCGAAGAACAGTGACCAGCGGGCTTGCCTGGGATTCAGCCGCTTGGCGGTCCTGATATACTCCAGGTTCCGGTGGTCAGTGAAAACCGTGAATGGCACGGACGTTCCCTCCAACAGATGTCTCCACTCCTCAAGAGCCTCTTTCACCGCAAGGCGTTCTCGATTGCCGATGTCATAGTTCTGTTCGGCTGGGGTCAACTGCGGGAAAAATAGGCACACGGGTGAAGGACCTTATCGGTCTTCCCGCTCTGGGACAGCACGGCTCCTATCCCTGAGTCCGAGGCGTCCACTTCAACCACTAACTGGCGACTAGGATCAGGCTGCACCAGAACAGGTGCAGACGAGAAGCGCCGTTTCAACTCCTTGAACGCGGCTTCGCAACGATCCGACCAGGTGAAGGGGACTTTTGGTGAGGTCAGGGCTGTCAGGGGGCTAACTACCTGACTGTAGCCCTTGATGAACCTCCTGTAGAAATTAGCAAAGCCTAGGAACTGTTGCAACTTCCTACGGCTTGTGGGTTGGGGCCAGTCTCTCACCGCCGCAACCTTGGCCGGATCAGGAGCGACGGAGTTGGAGGAGATAATGAACCCCAAGAAGGACAAAGACGTCCGGTGGAACTCACACTTCTCGCCCTTCACAAACAGCCGGTTCTCCAACAACCGCTGCAGGACCTGACGTACATGCTGGACATGGGTCTCAGGGTCCGGAGAAAAGATGAGTATATCGTCTAGATATACGAAGACGAACCGGTGCAGGAAATCCCGCAAGACATCGTTAACCAACGCTTGGAAAGTCGCGGGAGCGTTTGTGAGACCGAACGGCATGACCAGGTACTCAAAGTGACCTAAGGGGGTGTTAAATGCCGTCTTCCACTCGTCTCCCTTCCGGATCCGAACCAGGTGGTACGCATTTCTAAGATCGAGCTTGGTGAAAATCTGGGCTCCATGCAGGGGTGTGTACACTGAATCCAACAGGGGCAACGGGTATCGGTTGCGAACCGTGATCTCGTTCAACCCCCTATAATCAATGCATGGACGAAGTCCGCCATCTTTTTTGCCCACAAAAAAGAAACCTGCGCCCATCGGGGAGGTGGAATTCCGGATCAACCCGGCAGCTTATGAGTCCCGGATGTAGGTCTCCATTGATTCGCGCTCAGGCCGTCAGAGGTTGTACAGCCTACTGGACGGGAACTCACTGCCCGGAACCAAATCAATGGCACAATCATACGGACGGTGGGGGGGAAGAGTGAGAGCCAGATCCTTGCTGAACACGTCGACCAGGTCGTGGTACTCCACCGGCACCGTCCCCAGATTGGGCGGGACTCTGACCTCCTCCTTAGCTTGGGAGCCGGGAGGAACCGAGGAACCTAGACACACCCGATGGCAGGTCTCGCTCCACTGAACCACTACCCCGGACGGCCAATCAATCCGGGGATTGTGCTTCAACATCCAGGGAAAACCTAAAACCACACGGGAGGTGGCCTGAGTCACAAAAAACTCGATCACCATCGTTGAACGACCAGTGGAACGTCAATGTTACGCACAGGGTCTACGGGAGGGAGAGCCGCAGCGGCGCCCGGAGGGCGCGCTTCCACCTGCGCGGCGAGAGCCTCCACCCTGCGGTTCAGGAGGACGTTCTGCTCGGTCATTAAATCTAACCGAGTCGTGAAAGCGGTGAGGATCCGCTGCAACTCACCGATTACCCCTCCTGCGGACGCCTGCGCGTCCTGTTCTTCCATTGGCCGTTCAACAGCCGGTTGACGCCCCTCGGGATCCATGACGTTGGCCGAGATATCCTGTTGTGAAAGTGTAGGAACACGGACCCACAACAGGGGGCGCAAATGAACGGACAATGGAGGAATCAAATAACACTGTTTTTACTGTTGTGAAAAAGGCACAACAAATACAACCGATTACAATATGGAGATTGAGTCTTATTACAACGGTGTCGTGTGGGCAGGCTCGACGATAGGAGACGTCTGTCCAAGTCGAACCGGAACCAACCCGATTTCCTCTGCCACCGAACCCCGGGAATACTGGAGCCGCCAAGTCCCGAATTCCCAGGTGGCCACTGCCTCCGCTCGTCGGATCCGGTACTGCTGGCAGGAAACAGAAACAGTCAGGTGTGCATGCGGCTGCACCCAGCAACACGGAGAGTGGAGAGTCCACCTCCACCTCTCGTCAACAACAATCAAGAAATGTAGGAAGGTGAGTACTTATCCTACTTCGTCCAATACGGTCTTCAGCTGACCTAAGCACAAGCAACACAGTATTAATTCTCAGAATAATACAACTGGCTGAGTTCGTTACCTCTTTGGTAAGGCGATATCTCGGCAAATGAGGTGGAGATGCCGTCCTGCTGATATACCTCCTTATTGATTGGGATCAGCTGTCTCCAGTGATGGGTGACAGCTGTCATCCTGGCTGCTCCCGTAAGGCGGCAGCGCCCTCCGGTGCCTGGAGCCCGCACTCCAGGCAGGGCGCCCTCTAGTGGTGGTGGGCCAGCAGTACCTCCTCTTCAGCGGCCCACACAACACATGGAGCGAGTGAAGAAGACAGCCTTGACGTCTTTCACGGGCATCCCTCCCAGTCACTGGTTCAGATATGTCGATGACACATGGGTTAAAATCAAGCAACAGGAGGTTGAGGACTTTACAGAACACATCAACTCGGTGGATTCCAATATCAAGTTCACACGTGAGGATGCCAGAAACAACCATTTAGCCTTCTTGGACTGTGATGTTACGATTGGAGAGAACAGGCAGCTCTGGACAGGGGTTTACAGAAAACCAACTCACACTGACCAATATCTGCTCTTTGGCTCAAACCACCCCCTTGAACACAAGCTCGGGGTGATCAGGACTCTTCAACACAGAGCCCTACAGCTGCCCACAACTGCAGAGGGAAGGGCTAAACAACAACAACTTGTCCAGAAAGCCCTCACAGTATGTGGGTACCCACAATGGTCCCTGGACAAAGTGCAGAAGTCCCAGAGAGCAAAGAGACCAGATAGACAGGAGACGGAGACAAGAAGAAGAGAAGTGTCTCTCCCTTATTTAGCAGGAGTAGGGGAAAACTACAGAGGATCTTCAGACAGCACAAAATCCCAGTTTACTTTAAACCAGTTAACACCTTGAGACAGAAATTAGTTCAGCCTAAGGACAGGATCCCTAGTTACAAACAGAGCAATGTAGTGTATTCTATCAGATGTCAGGAAAACTGTAACGAACACTACATAGGTGAGACTAAGCAACCTTTACACAAAAGGCTATACCAGCACCGCAGAGAGGGCGCCAGTGGACCTCAGTCTGCAGTTCATCTCCACCTTAAAGACACTAACCACACGTTTGAGGACAAGGAAGTTAAAATCTTAGCCAGAGCGAAGAAATGGTTTGAGAGAGGGGTCAAGGAGGCATTCTATGTGAAACAGTTGAAACCCAGCCTTAACCGGGGAGGGGTCTGAGACACGCTTTGTCCCCTGTTTATAATGGGGTACTCAGGTCAAAGCAGTTTCAGTCTTTTGTTCATGGTAATGAGTCATTCACGTCATCAGGAGAGTCGTCAAGGGAGCCGGCAGGAGAGGCGTCCATCCCATCATTAGGAGGGACAGCTGCCCTGTCATTAGGAGGGTGCTAACTAGAGCACAATAGGTGCTCATTAGAGCTATTGTTTAGTCACTAGCCTATAGCAGTCTGCCTCTTGGTAGGAGGGGTCTGGTTAGGTTTAAAACTCCAGCTTTTGTGGCTTCTGTTTATTCTTCTCTACTAGAGTCAAGACAGAAATCAGACTGCCAGAGCAAGAATTTTAGCTGAGGAAGCTTCTGCGATTTGAAGCGAAACGTCCTCGCGTCAAGCAACCCAGTCCAGTCGAAGATTCAAGCTTCTCTACTTCAAAAGCCAGCATCTGTGATGGTATGGGGGTGTGTTAGTGCCCATGGCATGTACAACTTACACGTCTGTGATGGCACCATCAATGCTGAAAGGTACATCCAGGTTTTGGAGCAGCACATGCTGCCATCCAAGCAACGTCTTTTTCAGGGACGTCCCTGCTTATTTCAGCAAGACAATGCCAAGCCACATTCTGCACGTGTTCCAACAGCGTGGCTTCGTAGTAAAAGAGTGCGGGTACTAGACTGGCCTGCCTGCAGTCCAGACCTGTCACCAATTGAAAATGTGTGGCGCATTATGAAGCGCAAAATACGACAACAGAGACCCCGGACTGTTGAACAACTGAAGTCATACATCAAGCAAGAATGGGAAAGAATTCCACCTACAAAGCTTCAACAATTAGTGTCCTCAGTTCCCAAACGCTTATTGAGTGTTGTTAGAAGGAAAGGTGATGTAACACAGCGGTAAACATACCACTGTCCCAGCTTTTTGAAACCTGTTGCAGGCATCCATTTCAAAATGAGCAAATATTTGCACAAAAACAACAAAGTTTATCAATTTGAACATTAAATATCTTGTCTTTGTGGTTTATTCAATTGAATATAGGTTGAAGAGGATTTGAAAATCATTGTGTTCTGTTTTTATTTACATTTTACACAACGTCCCAACTTCATTGGGATTGGGGTTGTATAATATTTGGCTTCAATATTGAGATACAATAATTTGGCTGTATTGTACAGTCCTACTGAAAAAAATGAATTTTAATTTACATGTACATTTTTTAAAAATGCTTAAAAGTGGCAGGGGGTCTGCCATGCTAATGCTCCCCAGAAGCATTTACTGACAAAAAAAAGTCTGAGGGCCCTAAATGAGAGATGGTGAAGAGCTTCACTTGTTCATGTCCTTGACATACACATATTGTCGTGGCATTGTCCTTCAGGTTTTGTTCCTCTGTGGTCTCCGTGTTGATGGTCGTGTATTCTGGTCTCCTCTAACTCTTAACAACATGCTGTATCCTCGGACTGTGTTCCAGTCAGGTTTCTGACAGCAGGATGTTGTAATTGGACATTTTTCTGTTATTTTTACACTTTGTTCTTTTGTCATTGTTGATGACTGTTATTGTAATTATTGCACACTCACTGGCTGTTGATATCAAACTGCTGATTTGTTTTATAAATATGCTTCAACAAAACCAAATTCCTTTGCAGTGAATTATGGGATATTCTTCATACTTGATGTTTGGAATCTTGCTGGAGGAGAGCTCCACCGTTTCTGTGCCGCCGCTTCCTTTGGTGCTGAATTTGAACGTTTCCCTGCAGCGCTGAGTTGGCACAGCGCACACAAGCATGTCACTCCTCATTAGGACTTGAACTCGATCCCTCAACAGTCTCCTCACGCTACCACATCCTCTCTTCTTTCCTCTTCGCTGGCCTGTTTCCTCTCATGTCCCGATCAGTCTGAACATTCAGCCTCCGTGCGATGATTAACAGATTTTCCAGCTATGCAGCAAATTAAGAACCCGATCCCAGAGATCCGATCCAGCTGTTTGACGTCACACGTCAGTGCCGTGAGTCGTGCATGTTTGATGTGTCGTGATCTCTTTCTCACACTTTATACATTTAAAACCGCGTGTCACTTGAGAAGAAAAAGCCGCTTCCTGTGCGAGTGCCACTGATCTGCAAGAGACAACAAAGAGGCAAAAGAAAAACCCCCAGAGGAGGATCAGTGATGATACCAGACACAGTCCAGGCCAAAGACTGACAAGCACCAGCTTCACGTCTTCATTCACACAGTGCTTGGTTTGAATCAGCTTTACTGTCGTGTTGCTACTCAAAAAGAATAAAGACGAGAAGAACCTCCAGAGGTTTCGACACTTACAACCTACACACATGCAGAGAGATCGACCAATATATCACGATTTTTACATATAGAGATATGTTTGGTGAACTATTGCTTAAATCCTGGCGTTGCAAATTTTGACACAGAATTATATTTAAAAATAAGTCAGAATCTGAATGGTTTTGGATGACTGATAGTGACGTACGTCACACTAAAAACTTCACACAACCACTAATATGCGTTTTTCTCTTTATCTCAAACTCGATTCAATTAAATGATAAATCAAAACATCAGTTATCTGATAATTATGTCTTTTTCTTAAAGTGTAGGTGACACCATGTGTAATGTTTGAGTATTTAAGATTAAAATTAAACAACAGTCTGAATTTTATCCTTTCCTGGTGTGCATTTGCTGAAGAGATAAATATTTGGATTTTAAACTGCGCGCCACTAAAATCCAGGCACTTCCTGGCTGGTCCCGACAGCGGAGAAGAATGAGGAAGTGGCATCAGTCTGAGAACCATTATCTTAATAGTTCCATTAATTTATGGATTTTCACAGGCTACTGACAGCCCCGCTTCCACCGAGTGGTTTGGGTCGGAGCTGCACGGTGTTTTCAGTGTGAGAACGGTTAATTCTCGCCAGCAGAATCCTTTTGATTGGCAGGTGGAACACTTATATTGTTGAGCATGCGCACAGTGTTTTGCTGGTTTCTCCATGTCACACAGAGGCAAAACTGAGTATTTTAACATTATCATTTTTTGTTTGTGGATCATGGGATAATTTTGCTGCATCCAATGAATCCACTGATGCTTATTAATGAAGGAGATGTGGCCGATTTTCATTTTGCGATGCAACGTGGCCTGATGGAGGAAGAGGAGACTCAGCAGACTTGAACCAGCAGCCACAGACAATTAACAGATTTCACCTGCCACCGGATTAATACATCAGGACAAACGGCCGCTATGTGTCACAGCGGGACAGGCTCAAAAGGCTCAAAGATATAAGGCTGTATTTCACACAGCTTCTACAGAATCACCTTCAGACTGGACTTCAAAAAAAAAAACAAGCTCCATACTAGAAAAAAAAATTCATCCAAAAACACCTCGACCTCCACCGTGTTTACAATTGATTTGGGCTTGAATCAGCAAGTGCCATTCTTGTGATGACATAGCAACAACATGGGCATGAGTGAGGGCTGAAATAAAGCACAGGCTTCAGACAGCTGTCGTTTATCCTTCACGCGTGCACCTATTATTGTTTTATTGTTTAGGATTTTTTAAAATATCAACATTTCATCATTTTTTGTGATTATTTGTGCATTTTTTGGCGTCACCTACACTGTAAGACAAATGAAAGTGCGCTCAGGGTTTATGTTATGTTATGTCTTCTGACGCACATTTAAACTCAAAATGACAGTGAAACTGTCAGGAATCAAATGCTCGTTTTTTGTTTTTCCAAATAGTGTGGACGGACGTCTGCTGCTCACAGTCCATCACGTGGCCATTTTCTTGTTTGACCTGCAACTGCTGTAATTTGGTTCTTTAAAAAAAAAAAAGTTTTCATACTTTTAAAATGAAAATAATTTCTAAATTCATTCATTCTTTTTTATATACTCAGTGATTCAAGTCAATCCAAGCGGTCATGGGGCGAGAGGCGGGTTCGCCCTGGACAGGACGCCTGTCACAGTCTGTCACAGGCTCACACAGAGACGGACAAACACATTCACACCTACAGTGAGTTTAAAGTTTCCAATTCACTGAACTTCTAAATGTCATCAAGGAGTCCTTCACGGTGTCATCTGGTTCCACACGTCTCCAGTCTAATCTGGTTTTGCGTTCTGATTACGTAATCCAGATTCCATGTCATCTGTGACTGGACGTTTTGCTGGGACAGAAATCTGGTGGAGTCTATGAAATAAGACATCAAGGGATTTTATCTGGAAATTCTGAAGCATCTCCTCAAATCATCGGGCTGAACTCTAAAACCTGGTTCCATCTGGACAACCATCCCAAACACACCCCTAAGTAGACGTGTTGGAGAGACCATCACACCTGACCCAGACCTGACGGGAACCCCACAGGAACATTATGGACTGAAGTAAAAGAGCGTCTTGGAGCGTGACCGTCCACAAATGACCCACGGATTCACAGCCGAGGAACCAACCAACCCTCCAGAAGACTGCTGCGAGGAGCTTGTGGAAGGTGATCCAAACAATTAAACGACAATACCACCAAACACGAACGAAATCTAGTCTGCTGAGAGTTGGATGAAACGGTCTGATATCGTTAAATAAACACTGTTCACGATTTAGAACGAAAGGCTGATGAAACCACATGACACCACATACACCAATCGATCACAAACATTTTCTGATCAGTATAATCTTCAGATTGTCTCTGCAGACTGGTTGTGGGGATGAAGCAGAAAACATCTTCTTTGCTCCATGTTTATATCAATAATATTCTCACCAGACTTGTTGGGAACTTGTCCAGATGTCTTCTTTAGTTATCTTGTTCCCAGACACACACACACGAATACACACACACACACACAGGACCGATTACACCCCGCGTTCCCACTTGGCCGGCCTGCAGGCTAATAAAAACCTCTTGTGGGGATAACATGGCCGCGCTGACTGACTTCGACCATCAGTTGTTTGGCACCGTGGAGTGTGAAAACGTTGTGTGGTGTGTGACACTAACATGCGCCTGAAGACGGGCCCTGATGACATCATGGGTGTTTCCTTCCTCTGGCACACAACTGAGTCAACATGGAGCTCCGGCGTGTTTGTGACTCATACAGACTGACACAGATAACACTTCACATGATTTGGGACATGTGCCGGTCCAACGCCGAGCTCCAGCTGCTGTTTCCAATCAGTCGAGTCTAAACACATCGTCTTCACGGAGACGAGGCGTCCTGCTGTGCTCGGCGTAAACACTTCAACATGATTCAGCTGTTCCTCCGCTGCTCCTCGTCGACTCTTATCAGGCGACGGCGTCGGCCTCGCTCCCGCTGCCCTCCCCGGCCCCCGGCTGCTCCCTGCCTTCACGTCGAGGTGGATGCTCCCGGTGAGTCGGTGGATCCGTCATCTGGCATGACCTGGTGAAGTCTCACACAACACAATCAAACTCATGTCACCGTGACAACGACACCCCGAGGGGATGTCTGACGTGTGTCAGTGTTGATATAAAGTCAGACCGAAAACAATTAGCTCATGAAGAAATGACAGATTTCTGACCGTCGCCCCCTGCTGGTTGCTCAGATACGCTCCAACATCAGTTAGTTCAACACCGTAGCAACAACAACAACAACAACAACGACCATGATGTGTTCCATCAACATCACTGATCATGTTTCGATTTGCTGTTGGATCGTCATTGTGGCGATTCCTCAGCGGTGAGGAAGATCACATCCTGATTGATTCCTTGACAGGATCATCTACATCCAGGGTCAAGATGCCTGTGTGCAGGTTTGTGTAAAGTAGGAACATTGCTGCACACCAACAAACACATGATCCTTGACAGATCCTTAGTCGGGTCCAATGGCTGTGAAATTCCAGACAACTGGACCTGCTGCAGCCTTCAGCCACCTAACTCACAAACAAACCATCAAACATCACCTCCTCCACCTGATGTGCTGCTCAGGACTTCTCATTTCATCAAATGCCAGCTCTTGCAAAGCACGAGTTTGTTTTATATTCAAAGTGACCAGTCTGGTTAAGATGCTGGCCAACCAGCTGAGAGGAAGCAAAAAGGCACATGGCGGTCTGGAAAATCCCGAGTGCCCAACGGGTTTCCTGGCAAATTTTTTAAAGCATTCTCGTCATTACTTTCACCTCAGTTAAGTCTGGTAAATGTTCTGTATCTATTAATGAAGCATGTGTTACACTTGTCCCAAAAAAAGGTAAAGATCTTCTTATTGGACAATCTCCTTGTTTTATGTTGATGTGAAAATCTTGGCCAAAGTTTTAGCTCATAGATTGGAATTTTTTTTTTTAAACCATCAATCATCTCTGAAGATCAAACTGGTTTCATTCAAAATGGTCCCTCTGATTTCAATATATGTGATGTAATGGATGTATTATGCTCCCCCTCTGGTCCGTCTCCTGAGTGTGTCCTCTGTCTAGATGCAGAGAAAGAACTTGATCAATTGCATTGAAAATACTTATTTACAACTTCAAAATACTTCAACTTTGGACCAGGTTTTACCTCGTGGATAGAGCTGTTGTGTTCTTAATTCTTAACCATTCCCATCAGCTGCAACCCTTCAAACTCCAGGAGGGATACTGTCAAGGTCCACCCTTAAGTCTTTTTGACTTGGCCGTAGAACCGCTAGCCGTCGCGCCATCGCAGGCGTGACAACATCATGGAGATCTGTGGGTTGGGAGTTGAGCATGAAGTGTGCTTGTATGCAGATGAGCTATTGATTTTTGTAACAACCCCGGTCTGTGCTGTCTGTATTCACCCAGTCTGGTCAGTTTTCAGGATATAAACTAAACGTGTATAAAAGTGAGCTCCTCGCCATGGATGTAGAGATGCTGGCGTCCGTGTAAACTAGTTAATCATTTGAGATGGCAGACAATCAGTTTGCTTATCTCAAATAACAGTTACTAGGAAACAAATATATTTTTATAGAGATTTCCTCACTCTTTTAAATAACATAAAGCAGTGCTTGTCTCTACATATTTAGTGGGCAGAATTCATTCAGTTAAAAGGAACATTTTCCCTAAATTCTATACTTGTTCCAGTCTCTTCCAACCTTCCTCACTGAATTCCTCCCTAAACTTCCAAGGAGTTTCCATGGGTTTCATCTGGGTGCTCCGGTTTCCTCCCACATCCAAAAACATGCAGGTTAGGTGGACCGGAAACTTAAAATTTGCCCAGGTCTCCCTTGTAAAAGAGATCTCAATCTCAATGGGACTAACCTGGTTAAATAAAGGTTAGATAAATAAATGCTTCTCAAATTCTCTTCATTTGAATATACAGTTACATGCAAAGGTTTGAGCACCCCTGCTCATTTTCATGATTTTCCTTTATAAATCATTGGTTGTCTGGATCAGAAATTTCAGTTAAATATATCATATAGCAGACAAACACAGTGATATTTGAGATGTGAAATGAAATTTACAGGATTTACAGAAAGTGTGCAATAATTATTTAAACAAAATTGGGCAGGTGCATAAATTTGGGCACCCTTGTCATTTTATTGATTTGAATACACACACTCATCTTCCACCGCTTAGCCCAATTAAGGGTCCCGGCGGGGCTGGAGCCTATCCCAGCAGTCATAGAGCGCAAGGCAGGTACACCCAGGACAGGACACCAGTCTGTCGCAGGGCCACAAACAGACAAACAAACACATTCACACCCGCTCGTACACCTACGGACAATTTAAAGATTCCAATCCACCTAACCCACGTCTAGATGTGGGAGCACCAGGAGGAAACCCACGCAAACACGAGAGAACATGTAAACTCCACATAGAAAGGTCACAGACGGGAATTGAACCATGACCTTCTCACTGTGAGGCAACAGTGCTAACCACTAGGTCACTGTGCTGCCCTGATTTGAATACATTTAGCGCTAATTATTGGAACACAAAATTGGTTTGGTAAGCTTGACCCTTGACCTCCTTCCACAGGTGAATCCAGTCATGAGAAAGGGTATTTAAGGTGGCCATTTGCAAATGTTTCCCCTCTTTGCATCTCTTCTAATGAGTGGCAACATGGGAGCCTCTAAACAACTCTCAAATGACCTGAAAACAAAGATTGTTCAACATCATGGTTTAGGGAAAGGATACAAAAAGCTATCTCAGAGATTTCAGCTGTCAGTTTCCACTGTGAGGAACATAGTGAGGAAATGGAAGACCACAGGCACACAGTCAAGGCCCAAAGTGGCAGGCCAAGAAAAATCTCATAAGCTGAATTGAAGGATGGTGAGAACAGTCATAGTCAACCCACAGACCTGCTCCAAAGACCTACATGATTTTGCTGCAGATAGTGTCTCTGTGCATTGTTCAACTATACAGCGCACTTTGCACAAAGAGATGCTGTATGATGCTATAATGCAGAGGAAGCCTTTTCTGCGTACACGCCACAGAGTCACTTGTATGTTAAAGCACATTTGGACAAGCCAGCTTCTATCCATCCATCCATTTTCTTCCGCTTTATCCGAAGTCGGGTCGCGGGGGCAGCAGCTCAAGCAAAGCCGCCCAGACCTCCCGATCCACACACACCTCCTCCAGCTCCTCCGGGGGAACCCCAAGGCGTTCCCAAGCCAGCCGAGAGATGTAGTCCCTCCAGCGTGTCCTGGGTCTTCCCCGGGGCCTCCTCCCAGTGGGACGTGCCCGGAACACCTCTCCAGCGAGGACTCCAGGGGGCATCCGGAAAAGATGCCCGAGCCACCTCAACTGACTCCTTTCGACGTGGAGGAGCAGCGGCTCGACTCCGAGCTCCTCCCGAGTGACCGAGCTCCTCACCCTATCTCTAAGGGAGCACCCAGCCACCCTGCGGAGGAAACTCATCTCGGCCGCTTGTACTCGCGATCTTGTTCTTTCGGTCATGAGCCAAATCTCATGACCATAGGTGAGGATCGGAACGTAGATCGATCAGTAAATCGAGAGCTTTGCCCCCCTACTCAGCTCTCTCTTCACCACGACGGTCCGATACAGTGACCGCATCACTGCAGATGCTGCACCGATCCGTCTATCGATCTCACGCTCCAGCCGTCCCTCACTCGTGAACAAGACCCCGAGATACTTAAACTCCTCCACTTGAGGCAAGGACACTCCACCGACCTGAAGAGGGCAAAGCACCTTTTTCCAGTCGAGAACCATGGCCTCGGATTTGGAGGTGCTGATTTTCATCCCGGACGCTTCACACTCGGCTGCAAACCGCCCCAGTGCACGCTGAAGGTCCTGATCTGACGAAGCCAACAGAACCACATTGTCTGCAAACAGCAGAGACGAGATTCTGTGGTTCCCAAACTAGACCCCCTCTACACCCTGGCTGCGCCTAGAAATTCTGTCCATAAAAATAATGAACAGAACCGGTGACAAAGGGCAGCCCTGGCGGAGGCCAACGTGCACTGGAAACAGGTTTGACTTACTACCGGCAATGCGAACCAAGCTCCTGCTGTGGTCCTACAGGGACCGGATAGCCCTTAGCAAAGGACCCCGGACCCCGTACTCCCGGAGCACTCCCCACAGGGTGCGCCGAGGGACACGGTCGAATGCCTTCTCCAGATCCACAAAACACATGTGGACTGGTTGGGCAAACTCCCATGAACCCTCGAGCACCCGATGGAGCGTGTAGAGCTGGTCCAGTGTGCCGCGACCAGGACGAAAACCATACTGCTCCTCCTGAATCCGAGGTTCGACCATCGGTCGAATTCTCCTCTCCAGTACTCTGGAATAGACCTTGGCCAGCTTCATTTTGGAATAAGGTGCTGTGGACTGATGAAACTAAAATTGAGTTATTTGGACATAACAAGGGGTGGTATGCATGGCTGAAAAAGAACACAGCATTCCAAGAAAAACACTTGCTACCTACAGTAAAATTTGGAGGTGGTTCCATCATGCTGTGGGGCTGTGTGGCCAGTGCAGGTACTGGGAATCTTGTTAAAGTTGAGGGTCACAGGGATTCCAGTCAATATCAGCAGATTCTTGAGAACAATGTTCATGAATCAGTGACAAAGTTGAAGTTGTGCCGGGGCTGGATCTTTCAACAAAACAATGACCCTAAACACTGCTCAAAATCTACTAAGGCATTCATGCAGAGGAACAAGTACAACGTTCTGGAATGGCCATCTCAGTCCCAGACCTGAATATTATTGAAAATCTGTGGTGTGATTTTAAGCGGGCTGTCCATGCTCAGAAACCAACAAACCTGAGATGTTTCGTATGATATATTTAACTGAAATTTCTGATCCAAACAACCAATGATTTATAAAGGAAAATCATGAAAATGAGCAGGCATGCCCAAACTTTTACATACAACTGTATAGTCTTAAATTATGGAGAGTCAAACATCTTCAACTGGATAAAGTGAAGCTCCAAAATCGAAGATAAATGGCGGTCTGGCACTGCCTGACTCCTGCTGTTACTACTGGGCAGCTAATACGCGTTGTATTGTATTCTGGTTTTTCTTCCATAAAAGGTCACCGCCCTTAATGGGCATCAGTGGAGCTGAATCCTGTTTTTAAAAAAAAAGTTTCTATTCCGGCACCATTTGGGTCCACACTCCCTCTACTCCCGAACAAATCAACACCGTGAGGGTGTGAAGATCAGAAAACACTTTAGTTTGCAGTTCTCTCTTTTAAGTCCAGTTCTATTAAGTCATTTCCAACCACCCCTAGCTGATCCTGTATTTCAAGAAGGGTACAGAAGGGGGCGCTGTGCGCACTAAAGTGCTGTTCATCGATAACAGCTTTGCATCATTTGATCAATTTTCTGAAAAGTTTACTTTCTCAAACAGTCATTTTTTCATTTATCTGTAGACTCGTCACTTTCTCCGTTCTCGGATACCAAATGTCCCCGAGGCATGGGCACGGCCGCAGCTGACACCTTTCTGAAATTACATCCAAAGCATAACAGATTAATATGTCAATTCTGACAAATTGGCTGGTTTGAAATATTCAACTCTTGACAGGATTAAAACTACCTGGGAGCAAGAGTTTAACTTTTCACTATGTGAGAACAGATGAGATTTGAGATTTTATATATATATATATATATACATATACACACACACACGCACACAGACACAGAACTGAATTCCAAGAATGAGGAGTCTTCCCTGATTCATATGTGCTTGCTGGATGTGTCCTAGTCTTGGGGGAAAAAATCTTTCAAACCCTATCCTTAATCTTCAAATACAACATAGAACCAAATCCTTTGGTTTCCCTCTTTGGCACCAGTGGAGAAGCTGATCCACATCTGACCCCGATCAAGTGTGGCACACTTTCTTTAGCTTCTCTTCCCTGTTATTGAGATGGAGGGATGCCGCCCCGCCCACCCAGGCTCAATGGTTGAAGGATCTTATGTCCCGTTTAAGCTTTGAAAAGATTTGTTACTCGTTTAACACCTCCAGTATAAAGTTTCATCAGGTATGGGGACCTTTCCTGCAGTATTCTGAGAGCAGCATCCTACTGCCAGGATTCTGAGCAGGAGAAGAAACTTTGTATTGCTCTGGGTTTGGCCTCCCTTCATTGGCTCCCTGTTCGTTTGAGGTCAGATTTTAAGTTTTTGCTATAAACATACAAAATCCTTCATGGACTAGTGCGATGGAGGCCAGAAGGAAACGGTGTGCAACAGCAGTTGGTAAACCTCACTCCCCAACGGGCTCATAGGACTCTGTGGCCACAGGGACAGAGCCCCAGGTTTCGAGCCTTCTGGTTAGAGCGTCCACCTCTGATGTCGTAAATCGTGAGTTCACACCCCAAGAGGAGCGCGTGGAAGAAGTCCAAACAACACAGTGCAGAGGAAAGCCACTACACAGCAAAATCACCAGTGTCAAATAACATTGACAGTATTAATTTAACACTGGTGATTTTGCTGTGTACACTAGCGCCTCCCTGTCTGGTTGGTCTCATTAAACCTTATGTACAGACTCGTGGTCTATGTCCTCAGTATGCAGAATTATTGTGTGGTCCAAAGGTTAAGAAGAAGTTAGCAGGTCACAGAGCTTTTTCTTATGATGCATTTTTTTTCTGTCCTGAGATTCAACATTCTGACGATATTTAAAACCAGATTAAAGGGGCATCTGTCCTCTCTTACAGTAAACATTAATAAAGTGAAGCACTATCTTTGAATTGGAGAATGACTCAAGCTCATCGCAACTAAACTCTGAGGAATGTTATCGAAGACTAGGACCGAATGTTAGAATTTTGTTCTGGCTGAGTGATTTTGGCTTTGCTGTCTAACCAAAGTTAAGTTGCTGTTAAAGCGACGTCCCGTTGGCAAGAGGGACCTTGGATTTCCTGTGCACTGTTGCCACAGTTTGGAGCTTCATAGATCATTCTGTTCATCCATTATCCATCCATCTGATCCTTCCAAGATTTTTCCAGAACTGTAAAATTTGAGATCTGTGGGATGAAGTCTACAGAGCAGTGACTGTGGTAATAATGTTTTCATAGAGTAGTTATAGCGTGAATAACGGTTTCCCAGAGCAGCGACAGGGTTAACAGCGGTTTCACAGAGCAGCGACAGGAATAATAGCGGTTTCACAGAGCAGCGACAGGAATAATAGCGGTTTCACAGAGCAGCGACGGGGTTAATAGCGGTTTCACAGAGCAGCGACGGGGTTAATAGCGGTTTCACAGAGCAGCGACGGGGTTAATAGCGGTTTCACAGAGCAGCGACGGAGATAACAGTGGTTTCACAGAGCAGCGACGGAGATAATAGTGGTTTCACAGAGCAGCGACGGGGTTAATAGCGGTTTCACAGAGCAGCGACGGGGTTAATAGCGGTTTCACAGAGCAGCAACGGGGTTAATAGCGGTTTCACAGAGCAGCGACGGGGTTAATAGCGGTTTCCCAGAGCAGCGACGGAGATAACAGTGGTTTCACAGAGCAGCAACAGGAATAATAGCGGTTTCACAGAGCAGCGACGGGGATAATAGTGGTTTCTCAGAGCAGCAACGGAGATAACAGTGGTTTCACAGAGCAGCAATGGGGTTAATAGCAGTTTCATAGATTTCTTTACCTAATTGGGACAGGCAGCAAATTATTACTGAAACATGTTGTCAGTGTGTTTGTTCCCTCTTCATTAATCCAGGATTGAAAATAAGGAGTAATCATTAAAAAAAAAAAAAATCAGGATTCCTGTTTTGTCCCAATTTTACTTCCTTCTTTCCATTTTTCTGCTTCTTATGAACGTAGGTTGTGATTTATCCCGTAAGGTGAACTTTCCCAAAGTAGCAACAGTGATATTTCTGGGGAGTTACTCTTTCTCTCTTTTCTGTCTACATCAGTTTGTCCTCTTTGTGATCCAGAGGCCTCGTGTACAAAGACGTGCATGGATTTCCTCCTGAAATATGACATACGCTAAGACCCAGAACTGGCATAAACACAAAACTATCCAGATGTATCAAAGTGTGCGTACACACGGATCCAAGCACTTTCTGTTTGTACATCCCACTGAATGTGGATTTGAGCGCACATGCACATGCACCAAGCTCCTCCCTCTCCACACCCCTATTTAAATATGCAAATCCCTGTAAATAGGCCCTGGGAGCTGGGATTCCCTCTGTCAGATCAGTCAACATGAACAGAGAAAATAAATTAGAGTGGGAGCTACAGAGGACATGGAGACACACAGGGACAGTTTATTTGGGACCCTGTCAAATAGAATACACATGAAACTGTAAGAGAGTTATTGGGAGCGCGCGTGTGTGTGTGTGTGAGGCCATAAACGCTGTGGGCTCAGAGCAGCACACACACAGAAGTAAAAAAGGTGAGGGGCACCGCGGCCGACTGTGTGACATCACAACATGACATGCGTTTATTGACAAATACTGAACACAGGGGCCTGTTAAGAAGCTGGAGTTTCACAATCAGGAAACAAACAACAATAATAATAATAACAACAACAACAATAATAATAATGACAAAACACATAATTGAATGAGCACCTGCCCAAATGTGCCCACACTGGTTTTCATTCAGAACAATTACGTGAAAAAAAATTACTCATTGTGCACATGCCAGACGGGGTCATGGGGTGGGGGAGGTGGGTATGGGTAGAGTTAGGGTTTAGAATAGTAAAATAAAAAAAAACAAAACAAAAAAAAAGAACGCACCACAAAAATGCCCCTCATCTCGTGATAGGAGCATGAAAAAAAAAAAAGAGGTGTGAGTCTGAGCTGCCCCATCTACGCTGTTAGTCAGGATGGATGAGTTGTGCGTTGAATCAGACCACCGAGCCACGATGTTAGTTAGATGCATTTGCGCATCATATGATTTGAACATTGATGGAATGAAAGTCTTTCCTTTTAACAAAAACAAATTCATGTGTTGGTGCCTTTATATCAACATATGTGCAGATTACATTTGAGAAAAACTGGCTCTTGCTACAAATTGTGCTTTAATGTTGGAATGTGACGTACCTGAATGACATTTGGATGACTGCATGCCACACAGCTGGCATGGCTCGGCACAAGGTTGACTGGCACATGCCTGACCGACCGGCTCCCACTGGAATGCCCCTGATGCCAGGAAGCCCAGAGTAGGCAGCACCTGTGTGGGCACAGACGACCTCTGGCTCCTCGCCATATTGCGCTCTGGGCCGACCGCAGTTCTGCGCACACCTGCAGTAAGAGTGCCCTTGCTAATCAAAATCAGTTTCAGAGCCATTTATCATCAATTTGAAGTAAATCTTTTGTTCCCTGAATACACACTTGTTGGATTGCACAAGGTCCTCTAACAACGCGAATAACTGCAAACACGTGGGTGTGTTAATTGTTCAGTGTGTCTCTGATGTGCACATCACTCTGATGACTTCATGTTTTCACACTATTAACAGTTCACAGCATCACCTCTACGTGTTGGCAGAGGAGCAATAGCTGTAGAAACGTGCGTACGCCACGCCAGCCTGGATTTGTGCGTGACGCACCGCACATTTCCACGGTCATTTCACTTTTGATACAGCTGAACTTTGGCGTGGAGACGGACGTACGGCAGACTTTTGTGTGTAAGCATCCTTTGTGCATGAGGCCCCTGGAAATTATCACTAATCAGGATTTGGGTGAATCTTGAATCCATCAGTCAACATAAGTTTGTGGTGATTCTAAGATGAGATATTCAACAAAACATTCTGTCCAGTCAACGTGGACTCATTCAGGGACACTGAACATGCGCCACTGTCCACTGGTGTCTGCTGGTTTGTGCATGTCTTGGGGGGGTCTTTGTGTCACTGCAGATTTTTTCTTGTTGCCTGGTCCACTAAACATGAATTCAGACTCCAGATCAGTTACTTTTTTACCTTCCTCTTCACAACACTGCCAGTGTTAAATTAACACTTGAAAAGTGTATGTGTCCGCTCTTCAGTATTAACATTCACACTTTTGAAAATGTTAATCATTTGACACTCACCTGGAGTTATTTCAACACTGCCAAGGTTTAGAAATTAATTTCAGCTAACACTGAGTAGTGTTAATAATACTTTGGCAATAGACTCAGAAAAATCCACACTACTGGATTACACTTAACTCTTAGAAAGTAACACTGACACATGTAGCATCGTGTCTTCAGTGGGATATGAACCCAGGTCCACGTGTTGGCAGACCTGCTCCTTGTCCACCGAGGTTCCCGTCACCTGTTTGGATATGAGGTCAGATTTTACAAAAACTGCTCAGTTGGATTTGAACCTAAAACCTGCTGACTGGAGGCAGCAGCGCCACCTCTGGTCCAAAGTATAAAACTTATTGTTCAAAATTAATTTTCTCAAGATAGAAGAGTTATCCAGAAAACACTGTCAGGGTGTTAAAGACTAACACTTTCAGAAGGGTTAAAATAACACTTTTTAAGTGCAGGCACATAGACACTATTAAAAATAACACTGTGGGTGTTAATTCTAAAACAACTTTTGCTGTGCTGATGCAACGATGCCGAGCGGAAAGTAAATGTGAGCAGTGACGAGGTCCTGCATCGAGTTTAACACTCAGAGAGGTGATTTAACACTGTGGTTTAAATTAACACTAGAATCTTCACACTTAACACTTGAAATTCAACACTGACAAATTGCTGTGCATCTTTGGAAGTTTTTGCCTTTTAAATGTTTTCATCTGGGACTCAGACTTGGGTGCGAGAGACTTCTTCGCAGATGGTGTGGACTCGACTGTCCCGCTGCTGGGTGAGGGGAAACTTTAAACATAGTCAACACTGCAGAGTGTTACAGAGTGTGAGAAAAGAACCTGAAATAGGAGGAAAATTTGCAGCGTCTGTTGCTCCACAGATTTATCACGGAATCTAAAACAGACATGAATCAGGAGTCGTGTTGAGGTGAGTCATGAAGGTTTTTTTCTTCAGACACGTTTCACAGTAAACGTGTGCGTTTGGTTTCAGTAATTATTCAGGAGCGGCAGCGAGGTCGCAGGTTCCACACCGGACCCAATGCGGGAACCCAAAGGAAGGAGTCTGACATCACGGACAGAGTTCTGTCCTAGAAGATGATCTAAACGGTGATTTCTTCCCCAGATCTTGTGGGAAGGTTTAATGTTTTGTTTTGGACTCGGCTGATTGAGGTCTTTGGACGGCAGGTTGAGCCTCTGCCTAAAAACAACACCGGCTCCTGCAGGAACTCAAGCCCTGAATGAGCCTTTCTTTGACAAACTACGGAAGTGCGTCAGCCTCAGTGCAAGAGGTCATCCAGCACGACCTCAGGGCCGGGACTCATGAAGCCAGCACACCTGGTCGTCTGAGAACGCAGCAGATAAAGAACATTCCGCTCAGGCGGAGATCAGCAGCGATGAGGTCGCTGGTTTTCCCCTCCCCAGCACAAAGCCTGTACAGAAGATCATGGATTCCATGAGTGTGACTCAAACCTCGCCGCCCCTCGTCCCCCAACCGGAGGACTCTCCCAACAACCGGCCGTTTGTTGACGTTGGGAGGGAAGTGATGTCAGCGCAGCAGGGGGTTGGGGCGGGTGTGATGTCACAATGTGAGACATCAGGGTGTCTGTGGCTCCTCGGAACACTCGTATTGAACGAGTAGAGACACGTCTTCACACCATCCCCACATGTGCTCATGACCACAGAGTCCGTTAGTGTCGCCACACAACACCGGAGTTAAAAGGTTACATTCAGTTATGGTGGGTGACATCTGAACCTGTAGGCACCATCAGATCCTGGGTTTAGTTACTGGTGATCCTCCCATTGGTTCCCACTACAGATGTCTTCAGTTCCTGCTGGTCCACCATGGGTTTTGTCATCAGTTTGGCCTTTGAAACCAGTGGGTTCACTTGCAGATCGACAGTCAGAATTTTGACTTTAATCAGCGATGACATCAAATGAAAACAGGCTGAACTCCGATGGGCCAAAAAGCGTCTCACCGTAAACCAGTTCTCATGTCCGCTCACAGATAAACAGGACCTGTGACGTCCGTAAGCACACGAAGTCGGACTGACTCGTCTTTGCAGAAGATTCTGTATCTTTGTAGAGGTGGATGTTTTTTTTTCTGGGTGAAGACATTTGGGGTAAAAGTGTTTTAGACGCTCCAGGGTCACACTGACCACGCCCACTCAGCCTTCAGAACTGTGATGAAAAGATGGACTGATCTCAGCTGTGATGTCCAAGTCTCTGGGTCCAGAGACTTTCCTGTCTCACTGTCTGGTTGCGAGACTTTGACTCTAACCAACAACTGGACGTCTCTGACACAAACTCATTCCAGAGGTACCCAAGGAACCTTCAAAGAGACCTGGTACCAAACAAACAGGTACTTGGTGAGAGTAAAATGAGGAGTGGAGACGTCAGCCATGACGTTTTGTGTCTGATGGACTGAACCCGGTTTAGACCCCACAAATACTACATATACGTTTGGTTTTCTGAATTAAGAAGTTTATTTTCTTAATTCAGAAAAACAGCCCAGATTTTTTAAAGTTGTAAATTCAGAAACAACAGCACTGTTTCTCAGAATTTTTAGTTTTTCCCAACAATCGCTCTTTCTGAAATAAAATGAACACCTTCAAAATCATTAAAACATGATCTAGTTATTTGCACATGAAAAAGCTTTATTATGACACCGAGCCGATACAAAACGTTTTCACTTCCAACGTGTCGCAAACACATAAAATATCAAATCTTTCTCACATCCTTTATTACATAAATTATTATTAAATATCTTCATTTGGTTTCATTTGACAAGAAAGCAGGAAAAGTACAGAAAATACAGGAGCTGGAGAAAGTGCGTGGGAGGGGCCAAAAGTAACACTGTAACCATGGTAACAAAAAAGTGTCATCTGCACATTCAGTGTTCGCGGACGACACGGCGCTGTACATCGAGAGAATAACGGAGGAGTGCTGCAACACAAAAACATCCTTCATGGACACGCCCACTTCCAGTTTCAGGCTCCACATTCAAAAAGTCATTATTATTTAATCCCATTTAAGAGTCGTCTCATTATTTAATCCTTCTTAAACGTCATCTCATTATTTAATCCCATTTAAACTCTGGCTCATTATTTAATCCAGTTTAAGATTTGTCTCATTAATTAATTAATCCTGTTTAAACTTTCATTTTTTAATCCCACTTAAACTTCATTATTGAATCCGTAAGATTTGTCTCATTATTTAATGAATCCTGTTTAAACTTTCATTTTTTAATCCCACTTAAACTTCATTATTGAGTCCTTAAGATTTGTCTCATTATTTAATCCCATTTAAAATGTGTCTCATTAGTCCCACATAAATTCATTTATTCATTATTATTATTCATTATTTAATCCATTTTAAGTCATCTCATTATTTAATCCATTTTAAACTGTCTCATTATTTAATCTCATTTAAGTAATCTCATTATTTAATCCCATTTAAACGTTGTCTCAGTCCTTCTTAAACTTCATCTCATTATTTAACCCTGTTTAAGATTCGTCTCATTATTTAATCCCGTTTAAACTTTGTTTCATTAATCCTGCTTAAACTTTGTCTCATTATTTAAGACCGTTTAAGAGCCATGTCATTATTTAATCCTGCTTAAACTTCATCTATTGTGGATTTCTGTTTTAGGTTTGGTTAAAGTTGATGTTTTGTATTTTATCTGATTTTCATGAATCAGGGCATAAACTTCAGGCCTGATTTGGAAGACAATGAATCGATCAGGCGGAGGTGTGTGTGGTGGACAGGAGCTGTGTGGGCATTCTGACTGTGAGCACAACTGACGGCTCAGACGAGCACCAAAAGAACACTGAGCAGAAAAACATTTAACCACCAAAACGTCTCATGTCAATAACACAGAACAGGCTGAGGGACATTACAGTTTGTCCAACCGGACAAGCAGCAGCCGCCACACCACCGCAGGCTGCGGGTTCCTCAATTCAAAACTAAAGAAAATGTATCCCGACAGGCTTTGGACACGGCGAATCCCGAAGGTTTAGGCAATATTAATGTGGTCCAGAGCAGACCTAGACAGGTCAGACAGGGAAAGGTCAGACAGCCTGAGTTCTGATGGTACGGACACGGCTACTCACAACAGTTTAGGCCAAATTAATGTGGTTCAGGGCAAGACCCAACAGTTCGGACTGGGTGGGTCCCAAAGGGTTAGTAATATGAACTTGGTCCAGAGTGAGTCGCAATAGTTTGGACAGGGTAAGTCCTGATTGTTTCAGCAACATTAACATGATCCAAGGCAAGTCCTAACAGTTTGGACAAGCCAAGTCCTACTGGTTCAGGTAATATGAACATGGTCCAAGCAGGCTGGGCAGGGTGAGTCCGGATAGTTTGGGGAACATGAACGTGGTCCTTAGACTTTCTTGGCTTGCGACCCTGTGTCAGAGTGCATGAGCGCCTCAATCTAAGTGGGTTTCATTTATTCTTGAAGCAGCACAACCTGTCACACACACAAAGCGTCGATAAAAGGTTAAACACACGGCTGTGTTTTGAGTTCTGTTCCGGACCTGGTCAATATGTTGTTGGACTGCAGTCCGACTTGTGCACAGCAGTCCATGAGAGGCGTGAGGGCAGCAGAAGGAGCAGCTGGCGTTGTTGTGCACATGGTGGTGGTGAGTAAGAAGGTGACTGTGGCGCGTGGGTGACAGGATGAGTCCTGGACTCAGCTATGCACACGCCGTTAGCCTGTGGTTTCGGAGGTGCACATCTGCGTACATGCCTGTAATTAGAAAATATCCCGTGTCTGCGTCACTGGAGCTTCCCCGAACTGGATGTGAGCCACTGACAGATAACCACAGCTTCACACAGTCGCACATTCAGCCTCGCAGACAACACACAGCGGCTCCCGCGTTGTCTCGAGCGACTGCACGCAGCTTCCCATTCAATTACAGCAGCTGTCAATCAAAGCCTTTTAGTACCTTTGGGACGAGACAGGACTGTTGCTCAGCAACTGACATGGCAGTTTTGGAGAAAACAAGCCTCGTCAAGCAGTAGCCACCGAGCACTGCTGTGCTACTGACACCAGGGTTTAACAGCTTAGTGACACACAGATCGGACTATCTACATTTGGACACTGACAAAGGTTTTTTTAAGCTGTAAAATGTCCATAACCCTAACCCATAACTAAGTTGAAAGTAAATAACAAAGACGCTCAGAGTCAAGACCGCCATCTT